>NC_069144.1:2026178-2029267 GCF_943734635.1 Anopheles cruzii
CGCGCGCGCGCGCACGGTACGTGCGGTTCTTGCTTTATTTATATTCCCGGCCGCGGCCGCCGTCGGTCGCCGTTTTTGTGCCGTGCGCGATCCAATCAGGATCGGGAGGAAAAATATGGGAAGGACAGGTATTTTTCTGATTGACCGAGACCACACACGAGCGCGGCATTCGCCCGGCTCCTTCCCGCCTCGTGTTCCGGGACCTCCACGGCGAGAGAAAGAGGCAAAAACGGAACGGTCAACCTCCGACGATGTGACGAAAAACGACGCGCGTCGCTTGCGGGATCGACGGAACAGATCGTGCACGTGCGTCGGCCAGTCGGACACAGGCAACCGGCGATATGACAGCCGATCAAGATTGTGACGCTCATTAGCGTCATATATTTCATCTATTTGACACTTGCGGCTTGCGGCGGTCTCTCGGTGGTCGATAATATTGCTGCTGCTGCTGGCGTCGATCGGCGTTTCGAGATCCGAGCGCGCTTATCATCGCCTCATTAATAACCACGATCAGCGACTGAAACGGCTCAACGGCAACAGCTGCAAAAGGATACATCGGCCCGGCCTGGCACGCCGTGTTGGCCACATTCCAGGTCGCACTTTATCCGCTCCAGAAATGGTCGCTCCGAAAACGGTAGATCACAGCGGCCGGATTCTTTAGCACACCGGCACCGTAAAAATCCTGGAAGCGATCGGTGGGGATATTTACACGATCGATTTGTCGGCGGAATCCGTAGTCAGTTGGGTCGCCTCATCGAAACCAATAGTGTTCTGTCGGCGGTACTCGATCTGAATTTGAAAAAAGAGATCGATTTATCTCTTTCTGTAATTGTTTAGAGTCTTATGGCAATGTTTAGGTTTTGTTGAGTTCTCTGGGACCTCTAGCGTAGCGAAAGGATCTTGCTTTGGTCTGGTTGACTTCCATATGCAATTCATAGCATCATTGTAAAAGGCGATCTTCACCGATACTTCTATATAGAAGTTTATTAAAGTTCACCAAACTGAAGTATAAATAATTGACCCTTTTTTAGGAAAAACCGATGCTCATGGGTGGATAGCGGATCCCTTTTTCTCGGCGCAAGCCATTGTGATCCTCAGCAAGAAAGACCCTTTGCTTTCTTCACCCGATCTCGGTCAGCCTCGGATGCCATTCCAGCGGCTGGTAAATCCGTCCGTTCCGTCAATAACTATATCGTCAACGGCGACGACACGCAGCCGGGACCGCCGACGTGACCCAAGCCGCAAGACGCGTGTACGCCGCCTTTGCCGCGGCCGCGCGATGGTAGCTTTATGGTGCGCGTTCGCGGAAGCATTCGTGGCGAGCGAGCAAAACAATTGGCCATCATCAAGTGCGCACCGGCGGGAAAAACGTGGACGTATGTGGCCGCTCTGCCGCGCATAACCTGAGTCGGATTTCGCTTATCGCGCACCACCAGTTAAGCTTCCGCGCCTTTTCTTTGCGCTCGGCGGCAGCAGCGGATCCGCGGCGGCGTACGGGACGAAATGGGGCGATACATAATTCATCTTCATCAGCTTGTTTTCCGTAACTTTGGATGCCTGTTTTTCGCTCGCCCCGGTCCCGATCTCGTGTGCCTTCCCTTTGGTTTTTTGTCGCCGACCGGCCGACCGGCGGTCTCGCATCATTTTTCCCGGTCCATCTCGGGGAGACCGGGCGACCGAGACGAAGCCGCCTTCAATATCCATATCACGTGCCATTTTTGACTTTAACAATAAACATTACAAAATTGGCATCACAATCATCGGGCCGTCCTTTATTTTTATTCAATTAGAAGACCCGTCGGCCGGCCGCGGCGGAAGCGAAGCCGGCGGCGGAACTGGAGCGAACGCGTCAACGCGTCACGACACGGCACAAAAAAGGGACTTGGGACTCGGGGAGCGGGGCAAAAGACCGGCTTTTCTCTGATCCTACTTCATCCGCTCTCTCCGGGGCCCTCGGTGCGCTGCTGCGGTGTCCGTCAGTGGATCGAATGGCACTCGTCCGTGTGTCTTGTTGGCCGTTGCTACTTTCGACGACAAGACGGTGGCCAAGTTGGCGAGGCGATAGGAAAATTGTTCCATCGACATCGGTAACCAACATTGTAACCGAACGCCTCCTTCGATTGTTTGTCGTGGCCGAACGTCGCCAACAATCGACAGAAAAGTAGTTCAAGAAAGGATTAAAAATTGGACGATGCCGCCAGCGAAGATGGTACCGCACCCGGAGATGCACACGCGGCGTTCAAATTGTCAAACGGACGACACTACAAACCGAACCGAGCCTTCAGTGGCCTCCCCGGGGGACTCGCCGTCTTGTAACTCACTCACCAACACTGAGCCCGGCCATATGCGGCCCATTAAAATTCTCCATCCGAGTCCGAGGGTGGCCGGGTGGCCACCGGCATCGCCCCAGCGACAAACGACGAATTAATTGAATCTTTCAAAAATGTCGGCAATGCAAATAGGTGCCACACACACACACCGCGGGACTCAGGAGCAAGCGTGTCCGCGAACCCGCGCGACAAGAAACACGCTTCCCCGCGCGGCAAGCATTAGCATAAAATGGAGCCGGGACCCTCGACTACCTTTTGTGGCTACCTTGCGGCGGTTGCGGTCCCTGATCTACCGCAATGTCGGCGAAGGCGAAGTCGCGGTGGCCGTCATGTGTCACGGTGGTGGTGGCATTCGACTCCGGAGGTCCAATCGCTGGAAACACTCACGAAATCGACGCGAAATAAAGTAGCAGAAATGAAGGAGGCAACAGAATGCGAGCATCAGACCCCCGCGAGGCGGTGGCATCCGAGCTTGGGCTCACTTAATTTGTAGCCCCGGCAATATGGTGAAGCATCTTTCCCGCTATGGTCCAGAAGGCTCGCCGGTTTTTTGTGGTCCGTCCCGTGTTCGCCGCGCAGAAGTCGAAGTCGATTCGATTGTATTTTAATCGGTCGGTTCAGGTTGGCCCTCATCCCTAACAGCCTTCAAACGAACAGCGGCCAATGTATGCGCATTCGCCTCTGCTCGATCTCTAACGAGGGTGCCACTTTAGACAAATTCTTCCGCCGCGCGGTGCTTTACTGCGCGCCCAGCTAGAC
>NC_069144.1:2029767-2105044 GCF_943734635.1 Anopheles cruzii
ATCCATATCGAGCGCAACTTGTCCAGAAAATCACACCGCGATTTGCATGCCGAACACAAATACGTTGGAAATCCGGCAAATAGTTTCATCTGCAAAAAGATGAGGAGCATGTCATAACCGTTACTGTGGGGGATGTAGCCCAGTTTAAGTGGTACAATGTACATGTGAAGAAGGCAGACACGAGAAACAATGTAGCAGCGCGAACGTTGTTCTTAGGAAAGAAGCGCGTTTGGGTAAACAATAAGAACGAATAGCCATTGGGACCACCCGAACTGCATCTTCTGTGTGAAGCGCGCTAAGCAGAAGTTACATTAACATTGGGCTCAGGATAAACGGGATCACCACGATAGGTATTAAGTGGAAAATTATAGCAGAGCAAAAGTATTGAGCAATGAAGAACGTTGAACACAAACCTCCAACCGTGTAATCCCGTACATTTCAGTTACATTACGAAAGCATGGGAAAATTCAATTTAAGAAGGGCATATTACCTGAACATTTGCACAGGAAAACGTTTGTTGTAAAAGATATTCGCCCCGTTCGTCGGAAGAGACCGGCTCCAAAGTGCCATCAGTCGACAGGCACTTTCGACACATAGGCGTGGTTCTAGAAAGATATTTGTTATCACACCTCTTATTATCGATCCTTGTCTCCCCGGCAACTTACTCGGCTGCAAATGAAGCTTTAGACCGTTTCGAAGGTGCCATTTCGACTCCAACAGTTTATTACAGAAGAATGAAAAATTGTTCGTGTTGTGATTTGTTTTGCGCTTTGTTTACCAACAAAGTTTTCTTTTTTCTTTTTTTGACAGCTTCTGAACAAAATGGCGACAGCTCGCGGATGCTGTGAGTTGCTAAATGCTGTCAATTTGTTTATTCGATTCAAATTCTCAACGGATGGGTAGAATTTATTTTTTAATTAATATATAAATTTATTTATATATAACTATATATATATAAATGAAGTTCTGTCCGTATGTTCCTTATGGACTCCGACACTACTGGACCGATTGACTCGAAATTTGGTATACAAGGGCTCACAAACCTCACGTTCATCGTATCGTTGGCCATTTTGGTGGGGAAAAAATGCGTTATAGGTCATTTGCTTTCCGTTTGATCTGTATTTCGCGAGCAAAGGAACTGGCTGTCGTCTCTGCGCTTTTACACGAGGAGCAAAACATGAGAGCCGGCTTCTCGCAGGCGTACTTATAGTCTGTCCACCAGTTTATAGTTCAGATTCAGCTCGAACTTGTAAGCGCCCGCATGCACGGATATCCGAGCACGTAGCCCTTAAGCGTCGTCTGGCGGTCCGTCTCGTTGAAACTGAATGCGGCCACGTTGCGATCGTTTTGCAGCCAGCGCGCGAAATCGTCCGCATTGGAAACGCAGGCCGATACGGCGATGAAGCGGATTGAATCCAGCATCGGCGCTGGATCTACGCCGTCGTTTGCTAGTTGATCAAGGTCAATTCTGGCATCGATGAGTTTCATGCGCCCCACGACGAGCTCCAAGCTTGCGCCACGCTCACGCTATCTTCCATTACCTGCACCTCGTCGATAAGGAACAGTTTGATGTGGCGCAGGACATTCGCCACGTTCCGATCCACCCAGTTCCCCGTGAACACTTCCCACTTCCGGTGTGCTAAGAATCAGCCAATGCTTGCTAAGTTTGTTGATGTCTCCAACGGCATTGTCGTCGTCGTACTGAATTGTCTTCCCAATCGTTCTCCTGCTACGGATGGTGACATACTGATACCAACTCGCATCCGATGTGTCATCGACAGCGCCGGACAGCGACAGAAGATTCGACGCTGCAGGAAGGGAAAAACGATAAGTAATCAGATCCAACTCATTTGGTTGCGGTTTTTTCATATTCTTACCCTTTGTGCCCGTGCACATTTCGTTCCAGGGCGATTAAACCACCACACCACGGCAACGCCGAATTAAAAAGACGGCACGGCTCGGGCGACGAGACGACATTACAAACATTCAACAAAGCACAAAGGAGCGGTTTTTGCACTCTGATTGAATCATTATTTGAACTCTGGGAGTTCGAATAACTCTGCGAATGATTCAATCAGAGGTACAAAACTTGTGTAGACGGGCAGGTCTACTACACAAAGTTTGCAAACTATATCGCTGATACGATACCTTTGTGCTTTCTTCAATGCTTGTTTGTGCTCTACGACGAAGACGTTCAACGCAGCAGGCACTCTGACCGGATGGGTGAACGCCTTCATCGCTGCCTTTGCCAAAGGTCGTCCTAAGACGACCAGAGACCCAAAGTCCTGTTCCGATGCCAATGCCTTTACAAATTTAGCTACTTTTACATCCTTGCCATTTTCGGTCTTGACCAAAAACCAGCTATTGGCATCGGTTGCTGAGATGGTCTCACTTCTCAGCAAGAACTTCTCCCTTATTTCAACCCTACGGCCTTCATGCGTAACCGTAGGGTAGGGACGGTTTAACTGAGTGGATGATTGGCCCTGCAACGGCCCAATGTCTAAGATTTCGAGAAGGCTGTGGACGGTAGACGGTACAGACCCGACAATGGTTTTGTAGTCTGCAAGGTACAACTCAAGTAATTTTTGTGCATATTGCAACAGTTCTCTATTGCGAGTGCGGTTACAAACAACAACCGCCCAATGTAACTTGCAATAGAGTTGAAAATCTTGTTGCGACAGCACCTGATTAAAAATCACGTAGCCTACCACATCTAAGATGTACCCCCACATTGAAGGGGTCCAGAGGCAAATGTTCCTGCCGAACTGTCCGCCTTTCCGTTCATGCGGAAAGCGGACCTCACACATTGCGGTCTGCAGCTTATCAAAATCATCGTTGCTCATTCGACTTTTAGCTGTAAATGTTTCCCAAAAATTTTTCACCGCACCGACATGGACATCAAATTTAACTTCTTTGGTGTCGCTGACCACGTTTTCAAGAATTCCGGCTTCTGTAATGATAATGTAAATATAAATGAGTAATTTAATAGTAATGTAAATATCTTATTTGGCGCTACATCCGCTGCCCGGTCTTGGCCTGCACCAGAGACAATGTTAATATTTCTGGTGCTATTGACAGCGTCAGCGTCAAGAGTTACAGCGTCAAGAGTTACAGACTGCTCTATCAGCGGGAGTAACGTAAATATAATGAAATATAAATAACACACACACACACACACACACAACAGGCACACTTACTCAGGACTTCTCGGGGCTCGATGTGCAACGGCCCCGTGAGCGCGGTGCGGGGATCTTTCGGCATGCCGGGAAAATATGGCCCCAGCATGCACAGTATCTGCTTCAGCATTGCCAAGCTATGTTTGGGGCTTTGTTGGGTGATCTGCGTCATATGGCGTGTGAGTCCCGCCGCCGTATGACGCTCCTGCTCCGTGGCACTGTTGAAGACTCTGCGATCGGCCTCCAGCTCATCACCGTCGAGCTCCGACTCGCTGTCGCTGTGGTACTCGTAGTATCGATCGTTCTCGATCGATCGAACTCGACGTGTCGAGCTCGGACCAGCTTCAGGGTCAGCCTCCGATTGGCGCCGTTGTTTGTTTCCTTGCTCGAAATTTGCGTTGGATGCCATTCTGCAAACAAGAAAAGAAAACCTTACTCTAACCATTGTTCTATAGGATCCCAACGTCTCTCGCCTCTCAAACGCCTTGGGTGGATGGTGAAGCAACGACTGGGGTCGGTGAACCGCGGTAACTTGTCCGACCTAAACCCGGCTTGAACAGCACCGGCTTGACAGACGGTTTGGCGTGGCGAATGTTTAGAGGCAAATCATTCAATTGTGATATGGTTGGGCCATCAAGAAAGGATGCACGAATAACAGTAACAGCACAGCATCCACTCCTCACACGGTGCCGATCAAACACTCTACCTGTGCGTGCGTAAGATTCTGATTCCGCTTGTCCCGCAGCCTGATCGCATATCGAGAATACCGTCGGTTGGCGAAACAACACTCACCTTAACGTGCAGTTTACAGTAGTGATGAGTGATAGAGGAGCGGATGATGATTATTTAAGGCAATTTTCACGAAATTTTCAACAAATTGCGGTAGATTGGCGGAAATTGTTTGATACGATCTGAAGAAGCAAGAAGAATGTGCTCGAACTGACAGTTCGGTGACAGATTTCCAGCCTTTAAAGGCCTTCCATAAAGGCCTTTTGACAGTTGAAGGGATAAAACTCGTACGCAAGTTTTTGCACTGTGCATAGAGTTGCCAACCAATTTCAAACCAACAGTTAGAACGTACGAATTACGAATTAACTACGAATTAGCAGATAAACAGCATAAATGAACCAAAATCCATTAAACCTCGTTCCAATACGTTGATTAGATCTAACTATAACTATCAGGGAGAGCAAAAATAACAAACATAACTTACCTTGATTCACTTTTCACTTCACTGAATCAAACAACAACCTGATGTATGTTGTTCCACTAGCACGGACAGAGCACTTTTCTCAATCCAACAACTTCACTTTCAAACAATACGGCTCACCCAACTGCTCGCTTGGCTAATTTTGTGTAATTCCAGTAGGACGGACACAGCAGAACTGATAGATTGGCGGTTGAGCGTAGGCTATTAGAAAACCGCTGAAGTTCAGAATTTCCCTCAAATGTACAGAACGCTACCCGTACCGCACCCGAAAAGTGGACAGTACTCGATATTTTAGCTACCTACGTAAAACCCAGTTGGTAATCATGACAAAATATCAGGTAATAACAACAAAATAACGGTCAACGGAGTTAGTCGGTCAAAATATCGGCTTCTTCTAGATTGCAGGGCTAACGAACCATTTGATCTTTCCAGTTTTCAAAAAATATCGCCCAAATGGTAGCGTAAACTAAAACACGTTCAGAAAACGGACGGTAATAAAGTAATTTTTCATCCTTGTATTTATCGTTGTTCGAAAACCATGGAACTGGAACGAAAACTGTAACTAAATAAATGTAAAAGAATGGTACACAACATCTGAAACCCATTTCGGAGTAGTGAAATAAATGCCCTAATGCCTCGTTGCAATTAATGAACTCATTTACTGTACACATTTATTCCGTTTGTTATTTTGTTCACACCAATAAATTACTTCCGAGCTGCCTGCGACATTTTATTCAATTTCGTCCGCAGGCTCTTTTTGGTTTCTGGTTTTCTTGGGTTGTAACCAATGAACGGTCGCGCATTATGAACTATTTGCCGAATGGAAACAGATACCCCGCCGAATGCTCGCTTGTAGTTTGGTTATCCAAATTCGTTAATCAAGTAGGTCTGCGGATGATGCACAAAAATTATGTATCGTTCTATGTGGTATTTATTTTAGTTTTAACCATGTTACAAGCAGCCGCTCGTGTGTCCTGAAAGTGTCGTAGATTTAGATTTATGGAATTTCACCTTCACGTGTACTATTCGTTTTGTTTTCTCTTGATAGCTAATTGTGAAATGTGGTTGTGATTGGCTTGTTTTTACAGTTTCCCTTAACGGAGCAACGGTTTGTACATTTTAGCTACCTTGAACTAGCACGAGTTTGAAATCCCAAGTCTTGCTGCCAGTAGAAACGGATGAAATTCAAAAAAATTAAAATCATAGTTTCACGCGAGCTCGTATACAAATTTTTGGTACCGGTTCTTGTGTGCGGGTTGCGCGCTTCGAAAAAAAAATCGGTATTAGGTTGTATCAAAAGTTTGTTGTGATTTCGTGTTTGACCGTTATTGGTTTGATTTGATTGCTAGGATTTTTTTGGTGACTCTATAAGATTGTGATTGTGGTGTAGTTTCGACATTGAGATTGTGTATGAATTTAATGCTTTTTATGTTCATTAATTAGACTGCGATAAATTTGTGTACCATTTTGCTTTCGTTTATAAGTTTATAAAGATATGTTCGCCGTGGGGCCACGGCCTAATTTCGTTTGCGATATGTTCACGATTGATTGATTCGTTCCCGTTCCGCAGTTTCCTAAAACACTACCTTATCGCTTCGGATCGCCTAGTTTCGTTGCATTCGTTCGTGAGTTTTCGTTTCCATTTTTGGTTTCCATCGTGCTCTAAGCTTACGTTTTTCTTCTGGTTTTGTTTTTGGCAAAAATTTAACTACTTTATCAATAACACACGCCAACAAGAGTGCCGGCGCGCACGCCCACCGTCGTATAACCGGCAAGCTTCCCCTCCGGTTCCCTACTCGTTCCTTTATACAATCGACGCAACTCTATACGGATAAACGGATACTTTACACAACTGTACAGACAGGACCGTGGACTGCTTGGCTAAGTATTGCGTAGGTTAGTGGTTAGTTCGTTTCATTTTATTGCACGTAACCAAAAACGCGGAAAATCGGGATCATTAACTAAAAATAAAATATCAAAAATCGTCTATTTCGTCGTCGCTGGAAACATTCTCGGTGACAGTGACTGTTTCTACAAACTAATCGTTCGGTTCACCATCAGTTGCCTGCGTGGCTCATTTGGTTGTAGTGGTTGCCGCCAGCGGACTTGGGGTGTATCCCTGCGTGCCACAGGTCGTCATCGAGTACGGACTGAAGCCACTGCCGCCACTCATCAGACCGTTGATTCCTGTGAAGGGTTAATCAGGCGTTAGCTACTGACGTCCACAAAATCGCGAGGACAATCCGACTCACTTGTGGTAGAATTGAAGACGCTGGCAGGCGAAGACGACAGGCCGGTCATGTTGGGTGCCGTTGTGTACCCGTTACTGCTTCCGTACGATCCGCCACCGGACGAGTGCGGTGTCGAGGCGCTGCTACAGTATCCACCCCGTGGACTCACGCTACTACTTTGGGCACGAGTATACTCATCTGGGGGATGGGAAAGAATTCCGATAAACAACTCGCTTCAATCGATTAGACCAATCGCCGTCTTACCTTCAGTCCACTGACCGGTGCCGTCTTGCACGCTAACCGCCAGCTGGCCGCTGTAGGAATTGAAGCCGGACGAGCTGTTCGGTGAGCGAGGCATCGAGTACAGTGCCTCCGCTAGGTCCGCGGCCCGTTTAAGAATGATCTCCTTCGGCAGCTTCTCCGGGTCACCCGGGTGGCGCGGGATCAGCTTCTGGAGCCGCTGGAACCCATAGTCAATCGTCGGTTCACTGAGGGCTACCGAGGGCACAGAGTGAGAAGCATTAGCAGAATGTCGAGACTGGACCGTAGAGCCCTTCGGTGACTACTTACAGACATAGACAAAGCGACCGGGCGATCCCTTGCAGAACTGTTTGCTCTTGTAGGAGAGGGTTACCTCGACGACTCCCGGTATGTGGCGGGGTGGCGTTTGAACTCGGATCGCATGCGAGGTGATAAGCTGGCGATGGGCAAAACGGATAATTAATTAAGACACCCGGCTGCCGGCCACACAGTGCCCCGTGGTGGCCACTTACCTCACTCCAGACCAGCATCGTCCCGAAGACGACTTGCAGCCCGTCGAAGAAGTTATCACCGACGATAATCACCTGGGCACCGCCCGTGGTCCAGCCTTCGCTCGGCGAGATGGCCTTGATGCAGGGCGTAGCCATCGGCAGCGGGGGGTAGATGCCTGCAAACGGGGTGGACGGCAGCGGTTATGGTACGGTTTCGCTGACAGGGTGCGCTGAGGGAGCACGTTTCTAGGCGGCCGTGTCGGAATTGGACGGAAAAGCTGTCTCTCAAACCGTAACCGGTGGTCGAAATCGCGAAAGTTCTCCATCACGGACCGAAACCAGACGCGAAAGTCTGGCGAAAGCGAAATTAAAAATTCAACCACATGTTGCTCGGGGCTCCGAGTTATCAGCAAGAGGCCACCAAATATTCCATTTCCGCTCCGCCCGCAGTGCTGGACAGATTTTCCAATTCCAGGCCCAGATCCGGTGATGGGAAAACTAGAAACTTAATTGCAAGCGAACACAGTCCGTACTCGTCGGACTCGTTCCGGTTCCGTTCCGGCAGGAAAGTGGGAAAATTGCATTTTCCACACATTGTCCATTGGCCACCGCGGGTGTGGACCATCGCGTTCATTAACGGCACGGTTCTGGGTTGACGCAAACCAGCCTGAAGGGCTTGGTGGGACAATGGATTGATTTTAACGAGACTTCCGAGTTCCAAAATTTGTGGAAAAGTAACTCAAGAGATGCCAAATGATTGTGATTCAGTGCCAAATAAATTCTTTCCACTTCAACGCTCCGATTACGTCCTGATTTATAACTCCTTATGCGATAGTTTCTTCCGTGTTCTCGAATCGAAGCCAAATTTATGATCCGTGAGATGCGCCAAACTTTGAATTCCGATTATTAGAGATAGTTTATGGCGGCGTACCGAAAACCGGGTGGCGGTTTGTAACGAGCTTTTCCGTGCACTTCCTGAGTGTACGAACGACGTCCGCAGAAAGAGTCTTTCCGGGTTTGCGATTTGGCTGGTTGGCGAAGCCCCGGGTTTGGGGGCCAGAGCTATTGGTGCGTGATATTTTATTGGCCATTGCGCCATTGGATAAAACATCACGCAAATCACTGACTCTGACCGCCGGGCTCTCGCCGGTTGCCGGAAAGGATGTGGCCAATTGAGGGACAATAATGGTGTGTAAACGAGAACGAGTGACGAGTGGGTACGGGAAATCAAAAACACTATAAAAAGCACCACAATACAATCTACAGTCAACAATGTAGCCAATCGTTTAAATGATAGAAAATACAAAACAAAAGGAGCAAGGACACAACCACACAAACCTAACTATGGAACGCAAAAGTCCTAACAAAAAAAATGGGGTCCTAGAAACTAGCGTGTGTGTTGGGTTTGTTTTTGAGAAATAAATTTTGAAACCGACCGTCGTACGTACTGTCCGGGGCCAGATGGTGGCCCGACATTGCCAAGGGGGAGTTGGCTGTACCTTCGGGATCGATCCGCTTCGCCCGGCGCCCGTGCTTGCTGTTGTTGTGGACGAACATGTTGTCCGAGATGGCCAGCAGCGGCCCGTCCACGGCCACCTGGGTCGCTATCACTACCTGCAATATATGGGTAATTGGAGGGTACCGTTGGGCCGTCGTTGGGTGGAGTGGCCCCCGGGTGGCCACGCGAGCGTTGCGGTGGGAGAGGACACGGGAAAGAGGGTTTTTGGGAGGTGTGCGGTGCGGGCGGGGACAAGGAAGAGAGAGACAAACAAAAAGAATATAATTAATTGCATAAAAAGATGCGCTGCGCGTCTGATTTGCGTGTCACACGAAACTTCAAGGACTCGGCTCGAGGATCTCTAAAAGTGCGAATCGACGTAGGCAACTACACTCGGTTGCCATGGTGACCGGTTCGAAGTTGGTTCGCTTCACCGCAACCATCTAGCCAGCAAAACTACATTTTAATGGCGTGTAAAGCAAGATGTTAAAATAAGAAAAGGAGATCAGTCCCGGGCCAAGACCAATGGAACAAAAACCACCAAGAAGACTGAGGGGAGGACACAATTTATTTCCGTTCGTTTCGTTGATAGGTTCAGAGCGCTCCGCGTAGTTACTTTCGTTTCTTCCCGTCCCGGACGCCGTCTTTAAGTAGGCGGTGACATTTTCATTAACCGAACGGAGCAAACGAAGCTCCTTTCTCTATTTTTAGCCCAACCGGGAGGGCGGCCAGAGACGCTATTTGTACTAATTTCTCCATCGCCACCATCCATCTTGGGACAATTTATTATCACCACCTCACGTGAACTACCACGTCAGTGGAGACGTTCGAGGGGCCAACCGGAGGCATCGACCGAAGGTTGCTGAGGGTCGTGCCTTCGAATTTATGGTCCCGGTCCCGAACTGGACATCTGTTTGAACATTGTCGGCGCTTTTTCATCGTTAATCTTTTGAGAACATGTTTATCACTCGGACGAGTACTTAGGCCGGAGTATTCAAAATTGGATCCTTCTTTGCCAAAATTCTGTTTTGTTTCTGATCGCCGCCCTCAAGAACCTGGAGCGTATGATTTATTCTATTTCAGTCCACTGCAGGCAACAGGTTGATGATTAATACTCACTTGAAATCGTCGCATGTCCCGCGGGTTGCCAGCATTCTTCAGACAGTTTTGGTTGCACTTGAGGAAAAACTTAAGGAAAAATCTGTAACGAGCCGAGAGAGAGGGCGGGAAAAAGGGTGTTAAATCGGGGCGAAGGAGTTTCTTTGAAGATGGAGTTTAAAAATTGGTCGATCGCCTTCGGATCTCTCTCGGGTGCCGTAAGAGGCACGTTCCACAGGCGGAGCAGCACTCCGGTAGCACTGATTGGTACAAATTGGGCAACACCGCTCTTCGGAAGTGCCGTCTCGTAAAATCGCACCACAGTTTACGACCCGCCGCAGCCGCCGCCACCCGAGGTTAAATCCGTTGACACCCTGCGCGCGCTCTCCGTAGGGCTCCCCGGAGAGAATCCAGATCCGTTTTGGAGGAATTCCGTTAAACGATTCACCACGGGAATCGGCCAGCCAGCTGGCAGCAGATTGTGCTCGGGGGCCCAAAACACTGACGCCGAGTGTCCTAACAACAAGCGAACTTCAAACGGAAAAACAACTTGTTGGGTACGACTTCGTCCGGACCGGAAGCAGCGTGGCCCATTTTTGAACCGATTTTTAACATCGCCTGGGGACATCGCAGCGAATCCCCGGTCGGGAACTCTGTCAAGGCGGTGCGACGCTCGATGACAAACACAGTTTATTGGAGTGTCAGACGTTTGTTTGTTTGTGTGCCCGAGCACTCGAAAGTGTCCGCGTGTAAACACTCTGTGCCCTCCCCGGTCGTATGCAAATGATCTGTCCTGTGTAGTTTACCTCCAGCAGCCCGGCCCGGCGTGGTTCACAAATCACCTCGCCGCGCCTTGACTGAAGTGGCCTGCACAGTTCCGCTGCGGGGTCCTGATTTATGGATGTTCTACGCGCGGAGTACGGAGTTTCTTTCCCCGGAGTTCCATCGGGGAGATCCGCCAAGATCGTCGTCGGGGTCCGCGGGTCTTGCGGGACGGGGTTCGGTCCGATTCAAAATGGTGCTTCTGATAATTGCCTGGGACGATTTATTTATTGCGTAGAAGCATCCGTAATTACCATAAACGGTTTGGTTCCGACGGAGCCCGGAGAGTCCCGAGTTTTTGTGTCTAATTTACGTTAACTTTTTGCCGGTTTTTCCTCCCATCAAGAGGAGTGTTGGACCGCCGAACGCCGAAGCCGTTACCTGACGCCGTGGCCCTTGCACAGTAATTTGTCGTCCTGTAATAAATCTTGGCACACACAATAGTTGCACAGTAAACGGACCGAATTTGCATATTTAGAGTCACGGAATGAGTTATTGTGGCATAATTATGTGTAGAAGAAACTGGAAAGGTGATCACGATCGGCCAGATGCACCTCTCCGCGCCACTACACCACATCTCTCTCTCTCGAGCTAATGATGGCGATCGGGTGCCGTAACCTAATCCACAAAGCCGACCCAAATCTGCGACAGATGAGCAATTTTCGTGGCTCCGCTCATCCAGAACTGCGAGCAAACAGCGACCACAAAAAACCGAAACTGATCCACACAATGCAGCTCATCTGCTGTGACGAGACCGAGCTGAAGGATATCCGATACCTGCCCATTAGCCGCGGGGCCGCAGAGGGCCGCCAAAAATTAGCATCAATTTCCGAGGGCTGCCACCGTTCCGGCGGCTCCTTCTGGCGTAGTTGGCGAAACAAGTGCATTTAGTTGCATAATGCCACTTCAGTGGACCTCCTGCCGAGCTGAGTGAAACAAATCATCACCCCCATGAAGCACGCAGCGAAGTCCGGATCCTGTTGGGCACTTCGATCCGAGTAACGTATCCGGATGGCGGCGGCCCTCGCTCTCTCTCGTCGAGAGTGTGTGGTCAGGACAAGAGGATATAGTTTCACTTTCGTAGCGGCAACAAACTCACCCATCCATCGAGGGCGCGAAGAAGCGTGGCCTCGGAACCCCTGCCGGAAAAAACAAGCGACCAGAGCAAAAAGAGGACGAAAGCCGGAGGAACCCTAACCTAGCGCAAAAGTCTAACAGATGTTTGCCAGTGGGCAAATCACATATTAAATAGACACTCAGCGGGTAGCCACGAGCAGGGCTATGGAGGGCTGCTCGCTCCGGTACCAGCTTCCGACCGCTCTCTCTCGCTGTCCTGCGAGCGCCCGACCAGAAGTTATTAATAAAGGAAAACAGTACAAAAATAATAAAATATTTACAAAGGCATGGTAATTGAGTTGGTTATTTACAGTTGGTTGGTCGATGAGGGGAATCGGATCGGCGCTTCCACACGGGCGCTTCCAAAAAAAAACAAGCTAAACCTTGGCCGGTGGATGCTGGTCGGATTTAAAGGCCAATTCCTCCTCCGTTCGGTTAATAGTGCCATGGCGCAAGGCGCAAAAACGCATCCATCATCTTCGCATCCACCATCCGGATCCGGACCATCTAGCCCTCCGTGTGACCCAGAAGAGTCGCGTCGAAAGTGGGCGATCTGTTTACTCGAAGGTCCTGCGGAGCGAGCTGCTGGGCCCTAATCAATTACTGACACTTGTATGCTGCTGCGCTCCGAAATCTGTTACGATTTTACGTGCCCTCCACATCGTCGTCGTCCTCGGGGTCGTGTGGTTGGTGTCGGATGGCGCCCGCGGCTTGCTATTTTTTTGGCAGAGAGCAAAGGGCACGCCGTCGTCTGGGGTGTTGTATGTGGCCCGCAAGGTCCGCCCAAGATCGTGCGGAAGCGTCGGTCCTGCATATGCTAATTTTGGCACTTCTTCGATGGAACTCCACAAAGTTTACAACCACCGATGGCAATGTTATGTCTCTGGCAGGTCCCATCCATCAGCCGAGAGGATTGAGTGCGGGGTCCCAGAAAGGGACCTAATAAAATTACATATGGCCATGCGAATTAATCGGAATCATGGCTAAGCTTTTTCGGAAAAGTGTTTGAATCAGCACCACTCGGGCAAGTACCACTCGAGAAGAAAATTGGCAACAAAAAAGCCACCGTCCGCAGCATCCGATCCTGAGCCGGGGGGTGGTGAAAATTACCATATTTATTTTGTGTCACTCCATTTCAAATCTGTCTTCCTGTGTCGGCTTCCTGCGGCGCGCGCGCGCGCTCGCCTTTTTGTCCTTTGGCGGTGGGGATCGATTTGCTTTCTGGGTTGGGTTGACTTTTCACATCCGTCGCCCGGTAGCTGCGGCGGCAGGCAAGTAGGGCCGCCGTGATGATGTGTAAGGGTCGGATCGGCCTCGGACGGATCTGTGCCGGGTAATTGAGAACCGATGTCCTGCTTTCGAGGGGCGCGACAAAACAGTATAGTGCCTCCGTATCCACACAGGACCGGAAGAGACACAAGAGACATTAAAAAATCGCCTCGCTGTTGACAGAGAGAAGGGTGCCCGGTTGGGTGTGTTTGTTGTTACGTAGATATGTGTTTTATGCCATTTTTTTGTTCGTTGCTTGCGCGTTGATGACCTTAATGCTTCGGCTCACAAAGCAAGTGATTATACTGTTGTGTTGTTTTTTGTTTTGGAGGTTTGTTTCCTAAAAAAAAGCAGATGACCAGAAGGCCAGACTGTCGGATGAAACGAGCCCTGATTACTGAAACCAATGCCATATATTATCCCGGCCAGACGGCCAGAGGTCAGAAAAAGGTGATCCTCGGCGTGGATTTCTTCCCATTCTGTGGGACCATTTCGGTCCAGGAAACATTGCCGTTGTTTGGGAAGCTGCATGGCGTTAATGCGTTGCTTGTTCGTTGCAGCAAAACATGACGCCAGGCCTACTATGACGCCAGCAGCTCCTGTCATGTAACATAAATTTACAAGAACGTATAGTTTTCCGTGTAACTTGCAGTGTTTTGTGACTACAACTTTTGGGAATATTTCTCAGAAGCCTTCACCGCCTTATGCAAATGTTCGTCTCTATTGCCCAGAGGGCATGTAGCCGGCTTCCTGTTCCCATTTCCCGGCTACATCCCGGTTCCCAGCATCCCACGGGGCCGCTCTGTTCGACGGACAAATTGTGGTGTCCTTTTACTGCGGCCCATTCTCTCGTCGTGGTCGTCGCCGGGCGCAGATGTTACGATCGCGGGACCGCAGCACCTCAAGGCGCATCCGGGGGCAACAGTTTTGACACTTCTGACAACACTTCCCAACGGCCGTTGCCGTTGGTGACAGAATTATGGCTTCCTGAGCTAGCTCTCGGTTGCTGCGTATCCTTCCTTCCAAGCGTCGGTCAACCACAAGCGGCTCGGCGGTCAGCCCTGAAGTGTGGGCATCTTCACTTCCCAAGTGGGACTTGTAATTCCGCATTTTAAACTAACGAAGGGTAATTGTGCAACAATTGCAACCCATCGTCGTAATCCTTTTCGCGAGGCACACTGCGACAGAAAAAGGGGTTTAGCACTGTGTGGACCACTCACAGTAGGTGACAGATTGTAAAGTGTCAAACACGCTCGATGGACCCTCGAAGGCTTCTTTGATTAATTGAATGATCCTTGAGCGAGCGGGATCCCGGATGGCTGATGAGCTCTCGAACGGGGCTGTCACTCGAACAAGTCAGAACATATGTCGTCACAACTAGCCGGGAGAGGTGCACTCGTGCATAATTGATGGGTTTTTTTAACAGCCTCTCAAATGTGTTTGAAAAATTGCCGGCATTATCTGTAGCTTAATTACACGGGAAAAAGACAAATCAATCCACGCCATTCTTCGGCCTTTCGGGTTCGTTCCTGGTAGCTGTAATCTTTGGGCGGTTGACAACAAAAACCTAAGCCAATAGAGCCATTGCACGTGGCCGCATCCTTGCTCTCTCTCCCGGGTTGCGGTCCATAATCTTATCGCGGTGAATCTAATTTACTTCTGGTTTGTTCCGTTCAAGGCTTGGTTGGGTCACACACACTTCCTTCTATCGTCGCCGCCGGATCTTGACATGAAGGACGCGTCCGCGCTCGAGGACGGAATATAATCTTTTTTCTCGGTTCATTTTTATTCCCGCACCACGCACATTGTGTTTGCGTCCTTCGGATCCCTTTTGTTCTAACCATAATCCTCTTATCACGTAGCAGTTGCTGCTTCCCCGGTTGCTACGGGTTGCCGGGTTGCTACGGGGTTTTGCATCAAGAAGACGCTGACATGTCGTCGTCGCTTTTCCTTCGAAGAGTTTAACTCGTCGCAATTGAACCACGACAACCGGTGGTCAAGCGCCCCGTCAGCCCTAATTCGGTCCAATTATGAATTACCTATTTCGGGGCCTCCGGGTGTTTCGCGATGTAACTTTAATTAAGAGGATTACCAGGATATTTTGCGCGGAAAAATCGGCCCGCAAAAAGTGAAAAATCATCCCGAGCAGGAAAAGTGAAATCGATATTGATTTTAAACACGGCCCCCACGGCTAACAAGGTATTGGTCGGCTTCGATCGGCGGTCCTTTTTATGCGATTTTCCTTGACCATTTCGACCCGGCCCTCGCCCCGTGCGCGTGTGTGTGCTCTTGGAAGGCTCAATTTCGCAATGAAAAATGGAATCCGGAGTCGTGTAGAGTGCACCAATACACCAGCCAAACAATAGACCACCACCGGACATCGGTCCGGTCGGCGCAATCCTTGTACCGGTCGGCGTATCCTTGCGCCGCGTGCGGGATGTGGTGGAAATTTGTCGAGATTTCCCTCCAAGATGGTGGCCCGGCTCTTTGTTATGGTTCGGCTGACTTTTCCTTTTTGGCCCGACGCCGGACATGTAGACACCTTCCTTCGCCCCCACACACACACACACACATGGGCGGATGCGCGCGTTACGCACATTTTTATTATTGCTGCGATCTTCGCTTTGCCGGCATTTTCTTCTCGCCAACCCGCCAAAGAAGGACGCGCAACCGTGAGGAAGTATTGGTCCGAAGGGTGGCCAGTGTGTGTGTGTGCGGGTGTTAAAGTATACAATCTTTCCACCCCCTCCCCGGTTCCGGTTTGTGCGCCCCCGCCGGAGGGTGTTTCTTCTTCTTCGGGCGAGGCGAAAGAAACATTTCTTTCAACAGAACCGAACCGAACCGGACCGTCAACGAAAAGAAGAGGGAATAGAATCTGCTCGAGGCCGCCGGGCGCGTGTCTAGCGAGCCGACCCTCCGGAATGGATGGCAGGACGGCGAGCCGCGGAGTCCGGGGGGCCTCTGGGATTTCGGTACGCCATGCTGTTGGGACTTGTTGTTGGGTAAATGGTTTGTTTTCGTCGTCTCGTCGTCGTCGTCGTCGTCGTCGTGTCGGCTCACGTGCTGCCAAGTGGCGAACAAACACATGCGTAGCACCGTGTCCACCGCACGACGGCGGCGGCGACGCACTTACGCAAACATTTATGCAGACGTCCCCTCCTCGGGGTGGAGGGTTCTTGCTGGCCTTGGAACAGCTGCTGCGCGTTGGAAGGGCTCTCCTCCTGGCGATAGTCAACATTTCCGGTACATGAACGATGGCAGCAGGACGTGAGCAGCACGTCCGTCCTTCGGTCCTGTTCGGTCGGCGGATGTTGAGTTGTACTTCCTGCTTCCTTCCATCTTGTCTGTCCGTTTTTTTTAGCTCCTTTTATTCCTCCTGGCCACGGTTACATGTCTCACTTGATTTCTTTTCCGGGGGTGCCTTGTTCCGAGTCTCCATTACTCTCCTAACGATGTTGATAAAAGTAGCAATGATGTCCCGTGCGTAGCGGAGCGCAAACCCCGGCCATTTTGCTCGGAACGCGTCCCCGAAAAGCGAAAGTACCGTTCTCGTGCAGTTAGTTTTTATTAGCCCGGGGCGTTGTTTCACTTAACTCGCTCCGACTACTCCGGAGAAGGTTGTTCTTGAGCGTTTATTAGACGTACTGTGCGTACGTTTCCTGACGAACTTTTCCTTTTTTTTTGGTGGAAATTCAACCTCCTGATTGTTGCCTCATTTAGCGATTATAAGCGGCACATCCAGACTTTAAAGGGGTCGCAGGATTTGTTTTGAGTTTAATTACAAAAACATCGCCTCTCCGGCGCATTTTTCCAGCGGTCTTAACTCACGGGCCAACTAGAGTTAGAGTTACATTTTTGCAACTTTTCCCGAACGATCGGGGCTGGCACTTTTCGCTTTCGGGGGGCGCAAAAGGCAAGACAAACGCGTCTCCGGCACGCAAAAAAGGGTGAACAAGTCACGCACCGTCGCACACACTTCGGACAGAGGATTCGCCGGACGTAGGCAGGAACAGCGATCCGGAAAAAGAACTGATGGCCGTGTGGCCGGTACGAGGAGGACACGAGGTGCCGCCGCCGCCGTCGACGATGATGGTGATGGTGATGGCGATGTTTCGTGTGTTTTTCATGCCGACTTTTACCCGAGCCGTGGCCGTATTGTTCCGTCTTTTTATCGCCGTCGCCCGGAACCCTCGTCTCCAGATAAAGGCCACCCCTCACGGCGGGCCGCCGATTGTTGGTCGTGATGCCCCAAACGTCTTCGGGTGGCCAGCGGGTGTCCAGAAACCCACACACACACACACACACATACGCGTGCACTTCCAGGGGCCAACATTGGAGGCAATAAAATGGAGGAATGCGAATTGGTCGGTGGGCAGTAAAACGCACATTTCGGCCATTCGGAAACGGGGGCCCCCAACCAGCCGTCCCGGGGCCTGAAGGAGGCAAGAAAAACAATCAAACACACACACAGAGACAGGCAGGCGGCATTGCAAACAACCCGGAAACCCTCGCCCTCGGCCGCTCGGCCGAAAATGGTTGAAATCTTTTGTTTCCCTCACGCCGTTTTATGGCTTTAAATCTTGACCTTTTTTTAACGCCTTTTTGTATGGACCTCCACCTCCGCGGTAGCCGACCGATTCCAGCGCCTTCCGGTTCCGTCCGGTTCCGAATTTGTTTCGGGAAAACCTGTTTTGCGCCATTTCCATCGTTCCACCCAGCGGGTCAAACTTTAACAATCGGACGGAAAAAGGGCACAAGAAAATGGGAACAAATCAATACGATTCATCGCGTCATCGTCATTCGCCATGATTATTATCGTCCGCTTCGGGCAACGGAACGGCTCTCGGCGGCCGCTCGGGATTCTGGTTCGTTTTATTACAACAAATCATGGCGTCGGCGTGATTTTCAGTGTTTTAGGAAGCGTTTTTGCGTTTTTCCAAAGGACGAAAACAAGCTGTTGATGGACCACATACTGCCCCCGAATCGGAGATAAGAATTAATAAATAATCACACCAAATTGGCCTCCAAAGCAAGGAGACGACCGCACTATCGATGCTGATTATCTATCACCCAGTTGCCACGGTGTGATCAGTCAGGGTACCATCATAACGACGACGGGCAACAGGGTCCTCGGAAACCCCCGAAATCCGGTTCCGCAGCGCCGGCAGCTCCATAACAACCTTCGTCCTTTTCCGCCCTCCCAGTGCCGGATGGGATAAATTAAATGAAATTAAATTTATTTCATCGTCTTACTCACGCACCGTTACCTGCCGGTCGGTCGGTCGGTGTGGTCGGTAGTCGGCTTATCCGATTTTCCGAGGGGCAGCCGAACAGAAAGCGTCCTCCCCATCCGGCCCGTGAATCGTCTCGTAAGCTACCAGGCGTCTCCATCGCGCGCGTGGCGTGACGGGTTTTCTTCTTCGGGCCTTGTTAAAGATCGTCGTAGTAGGCGCCCAACTTCGCAGCCATGGCGATGGATGGTATGAAGCGAAGCAGCGACATGATTCGCTTTGCTTCCCGCCGCTTCCCGCACCGTCTTCTTCGGGTGGCCCTCTCTCTCTTTATTGCCTGTCGGATCATAACGTTGGCGCGCGTCTTAGGTGTTTTCCGAGCCGAGCCCCGAGGAAGAAAGGGAGACCGGAGCCGGAGCCGAAATTGAGACAAGGCCACTCCGGGGCTCCACGGAGGGTGGTTATGGAATCATGAAATCATAAAGTAAATCGCCTTATAGGCGATTTATTTTATTTCTTGCCTACGCGCACTGCCTCCACGAAATTCGGTCGTCGGGGCGCTTCATTGTTCTCAATGGTTCTTTGGCAGCCGGTTTTTTTTGTTTTGCGACTTAAGTAGGGCACGTTGTCGCCATCGCCAATGTTTGTTTACATCGCAGCAAGCCTATCGCTGTAGAAGCTGTTGAAGTGAACCTATCGCTGCAAGCGTTTTCGACAAGCTTTGCTTGTTTAAAAGTAACTGAATCACAGTAAATATAGAAGCCACGAAATTAGTTCGAAGTGGAGCGTCAAATTAAACGGAGTTAGCGAATACATAAATTAATTACATCACACCTTCATTGCGCTTAGCAACACAGCGGTTCCGCAGCTCGGTGATTGGTGCTCATAGCAACGGCATCCTTACGGCCAAGGATCCCGAATTTGATCTTTCCAAAGACGGAAGCGGTCAACGGAAAAGGCAACTGAATTTGTTGAGTGTTTTATGCATCGCTAGCATTCTGTCCACTGTTTTCTATAAGACATCGACCCAAACCGGCCAGGATCGATTTTTCTCTCGACGCGTGTATTGGTGCTTCCCGGCCTACCTCGCCCATGCTGTTCGCTTTTTTAAATATTTGCTTCTGGATCGTTTTTGCCAAGATTAGGGTTCGCAAGTCGGGCCAGCGTGAATCGCGGAACGCATCGAAAGCGCCCTTTCCCGTAGTCAGTCCCTTTTATCCTTTGTCATCTAAGATTGTTGGCCGTTGATACCGACCTCCGGAAGTCTTTGTTTTACTTAGTGTTCGTGCGTCCTTTTCGGACAACGCTTTTCGCTTCCGCTTCTGCTTTCCCGGGTGATTGGTGTCGCCACCGTGTTCGATTGCTTCCCGAAGGAAACGAATCTCCGTGCGGGCTCTGGCTGCATCCTTCGCATCCTGTGACGGTTGCCAGTGACGGTCCCTGGGGGGATCCCTTCCGGGCAGCATGGCGCAGACAGAAGATTTGGTGCGTTAGATTTGTCATCGACCGGAAGCGGAGGCGAAAAAGGGGCCGAGGGTGGCGATAAAATTAGGCACACGTAAACATTTTTCCACGATTTTTGCTGCGCCGCGCCGCCGGGATGCCGCCGCGCGTAACGCTCCGTAACGCTCCGTTCCGAAAATTGGGCCGACGCCGAAGTTTTTGGGGCAGAAAGTTAAAGCGGTGATGGCGACACGATTCCCCGACGTCCGGCAAGCCGGCAAGGGAAGAAAAGTTCTCCGGCGACGGGGCTGTAGTTAACCTTTTCACGAAACGACCCCCGGTTCCGACGACGAAGACAGTTGACTGAAGTGGCCTTCGGAAGCTGGGCACACGGAAAGCGGATTACGCTGTGGCAGTTGCTGTCAACTCTGGGGCAACTCTTCGTGCTGCCAGACGGGGAATTTGCTGTGTGTTGATAGCCCAAGGAACCGGGAACCGGGAGCCTGTGGACCGCGGCTTCCAATTGAAACAAAAAGTAAACGGAACGTCCGGACCGCTCAACAGTAATAAAGTGAAACGCGAGCAGTTGGCACTCACCTGCACATGACCTCGTGCGTCAGCAGTACTCGGCACATCTCCGGGTTCTTGTCCTGTCCTTCGTAGACGATGGCCTGGAGAGAAGGAAACAGAAAACGGCGAGTTGTAAGAGACACGGCAGTTGCAGTTCGACGATTAGAATCGATATTAAATGGCCAAATAAACCCTGTTTTATGTCCACACACGGCCACACACTGTTGCACGACCTGGTGATGATGCTATTGTCCCCCCCCCCTTCGATTGTAGGTGTCCGGTTCAAAATAGAAACAAACCGCAAACCGACACTCGGCCACTTCGGTCATACGTTATCTAGGATCACGGTACGAACGCTGGATGGCCCGGGGGCCACAGCAAAACCCAAACAGAGTGTCCTTGTTCTTTTAAAGGTTTTCTCTCTTCATTTTTTCCATCGTCACTCTTCAACCACAACACTCCAGTTCCAGGGCCGGCCAGGTCCAACGGCTGCTGTTTGCTGACCATTAATAATACTGTCAACTGGGGCATTTATTACTGACCGTGAGGCGGCCGCAGGGCACCGATATCACGGCGCGCGCGTGCAGCAAGGATTCAACCTGCGGGGCGACTCAACTATTTGGAAGACAAACAGACGGACACGACGTGTGTCCGGTTGCTGTTCTGAGGCCACACCGTCGTTCTGACCATGTGTAATAATATCTAAGGTAAACAGCGACCGGGGCTGGGCCGATAAAACACAGGTTTCACATCCGACGGTGCCGTGGTCCTTGGTCTGGTGCCTGCCTTGGGGCCAGTCGACGGGCGGGAGCGAAATTCGTTGCCACACGGACCACGGTTCTGAGCATAAAAAATTCAGTTGTTAAACAGTTGATGCGAAATAAACGCTCCGTTGGCACGCAGAGACACAACGGGCCAGCAAAACTTACTCCGCCACTTCGGCTTCGGCAATTCCGGTAATTTCAGGTTCGTTGCAGGAGTCCGCACTGAAGACAAACTAACGTACGGACGTTTGACAGTTTAAAACGGATCATAACTTCGGTCTTCGTCAGAGCAATGTCTACTCGGATCGCGAAACGCAAAAGTTGCTTCTGCTGTCACTGGTTGCTAAGGATACGACGCGTCCTTTTAAGCCCTCATCCATTCTGACAAATCCAATCAATTCCCTCGAAACATCCCTCAGTCGAATGCAAAACAAATATATCGAAGATCGCTTTCGGAGTGACCAGCGCTCGAACCATCAATTATGCTCTTATTACAACGCACACGGGGGCAGTTGAGCTGATTATTATGTCCGGCTCCGCGCCTCACGTGTCCGCCTAGTTCCGCGGCAGGATGTTAAAGTTTACTTTTCGAACGTTCGCCTTTTACCGGGGCGGCCCGACCTTGGGACCGCAGAATAGTGTGCGGATGGTCACGTGACGCACGGAAACGGAAGCGGTAGTGATTGTGTAAATTTTAATCACTTCTCGGTCACTGGCTCGGCGGCCGATACCACGACGATCCCGGAGACACCCATTACACCCTCGATTCCCGCGCCCGTCCGCCCGCCCGCCGTTGATTTTCCGATTATCGATGCCACGTGGCACGGGCGGGGGCGCGCGCGCGCCGAGAAGCCCCCGAAACGCCACGTGTCAGCTTCTTGTTGGCTCGTGTTCTGTTTCCCGTTCAGCCCTCCCAGGAAGGGAAGTGCGGCCGCCCCCGGAAAACCACGTGTTGGCACGAGTCATGTTCCTCGTACGGGCTCCAGCACCGAGAACGGCAAAACAAATACAATTAAGTTTTCCTTTTTTGATTTCTTCATTTCTTCGCCGTGGCCCGAACCGGCGCATCTGTTTGCATGATGCTCGTGCTGCAGCGGCACTACTGGCCAGGATCGAGGGGAAGCAAATTTAAATACCGTATCGAATGGGCACCCTCACTTCCGAGGGCCTATTAGTGAGATCCTTGGTCGTTAGCGGGCCCTCGCGCGCCACCAAACATGATGTTGCTCTATTTATCATAACGCAATGGACATTTCGATGAATCCTCGTGATTAGCCGCCCGTGATCGATTGCTTTCTCTTGATCCGTAATCCCTCGAGCAGTGGAACTCGGGTGGATCAAAGGAAAAACTCAACTCACATCAAAGCCGCCCCCAAAATACGCAACATTTATTATCCTTCGCTTTTCGATTACTTTACGGCCTCAACCTCAAAACAAGCGTCAAAACGCGCTCCATTTATCTAATTGCTCGCTGGACCCCGTTCGGAACCCGAAAATAAAAACCTAAACGTCATGTAATCAGTGCTCAGCACTCAGTCCCGGTCCCGGTATTCGGATTTAGCCCTCGAAGTACGACGACTCCAGCGGAACTCCAACAAAAAAACTCGGGAACGGAACACTCGGCGGATAAACGGCGTCTCCCGAGAGAATGATTTGAATTGTAAACAACAATCTCACATCGTTCGCCGCCGCCGAGCGCGAAGTGACACGGTCGCCGTGTCCCCTTTCCCCCCCGCCCGTGCTTGATGAAGGGATGCCAAACGGCCGAAAAAACGCGGCTTAAGCTTTAACTGAAAAATTTAACAGGAAGGCGGAGGCCACGGGCCGGGTCATCATCAGGGTGCACATGCAAAAGTCTGCTTCGAAAGCAAACTTTTTGCTGCGCCTCGGACTCGCTCCCGGATGCATCGGGTAGCGAATCCGAAAAGTAAAAACAAACCTCACGGAACGATGGTCCGTTTTGTAGCTCCTGTTTACTGTTTCTCCGTCCGGCCCGGGCCATCGAGGACACAACCGTTTTGCCGGTTTTTCGCTGCGGTTTCACTTTTGCCCGGGCCCGATGAACCCGTGAAAAGAGTGTTAATTTGTGTCAATTCACCGAGGTTAGAGGTGGTCCGTTGGAGGCCATGTTTTGTGGCAACATTTAGCGATTTTTTCCACCAATTTGTGACGCACAAGGAACGGGTCACAATCGGTGGGTTGTGTGGACTTCATTATTCATACTCACGGTCAATCGCTCACTCTTGTGGAACTTTACAGCATAATAAATGTTTCACAATCGGCCACTGATCGGCTGCTGTTGTTTACCGTAAAACACTCTTCCTTTTCGATCCGAATATCCCGGTTTATCGGATTGTTGCCGGAAAACAAAACAGCGAACCTGCGCCGCGCGATTCAATAATGCCGTGTTCTCTTTCGAAGCCCGTTTCTAACGTCCGACCGGACACACGGCTTAACTGGGGCGGAAGGTTAAAAGATTACACCGTACACCGGGTGCACAGGCAAGGACACTCTCAGTCGCCGGCCCTTTAAAAATCAACAAAAACAACGCATCCATCGCTCCGGCCCAACGACCGAAAGGGCAACGATTTCGGGGCCGCTGGCCGTTTATGGGCGGCCGGAAAAATTCCGTTATGGAATGATGAAAAACGGGCCCCACCGACGGCGGCGGCGGATCAAAACGATCCGAAACGGTCGGTCGGTCGGTCGGTCGTCGACAGCGCGCGCACCGCGGCACTCGGGCGGTCACCAAACGTCGGAGCCTCCCTTTTCGTTCGTTGTTTTTTTTTTGTGCTCGGATTTTCGGGTTGCCGGGGATGCTTTTTATGTTATGGCTCCACACGCCGGACTCGGCGAAACAACAGAGAGAGAGGCCGCGGCGGAGCGCGGTGCCACGGCATGCATTATGAAACAGCACAGCACACAACCGAATCTCGTCCTTCCTGGGCCGCGGCTGAGGGCATAACAATTTCCGTTCCGTTCCGTTTTTTTCTGTTGTTGCTGTTTATCTCGGCGAACTTTTTTGGCCACCACGCGTATTTCACTGCGTTCCTTGACTGCGCTCGGTCAGCTGACGGAGCGGTCGAATGACCGCATTTTGGTCCGTCGTTGAATAGTCGCGAAGAGAACTAACGGGTTGACCTCTATTGGGCGACTGGCCCTTCAATCGGCAAAACGAGGCGCAAAATGGCGACGAATCAATTAGCGATTGGTGCGTGGTTTAAACTACATTATTATGATTGAAGATCCACACACAAAACATAACGTGACCCTCCATAAGCGGCCGATACTTAAGGCGTTGTGTGGGCATTCCGTTCCGATAATCTTCGTGGGACCAACTCTGCCTTCATCGAATCGATTCGCTGCACTTCTCCGGCTTCCGACGGCACGCACGCCGCCAATTCCGGAATGACCCCGGAAACGCCCAATCGTTTTTCAAAAAAAAAAAAGTGTCCGCGTGTCACACCCGACGCGGAGTGTCGGATTAAAAAATTTGAAACCTGCTCAGGCCGCCGGTCGATAAAGGAAGCCGGCACGATAAGAGGCCCGGCCCGGCCCGGGGGTGACGCAGTGATTCAAACTCGCCGATAAGCACCGAACCCCTTTTCTGAGTTCGATTCCGAGCCGCTTTCGGAGTGAGTTATGTTGCCCGCTGTTCGCTTTTCAAGTTGCCCACCAGTTGATGGGCGAGCGGACACACACACACCCAAACCGGAGAGAACCGGGGAGTTGTGGTAGGAAGTTTGTTTTCCGCGTTAGCGCATTCAAGTGTAATTCGGCGCAATCGTCCCCTTTCCGGCGAGGGGTGCAATGTGGCCGCCAGAAAGGGTGAATCAAATTACCATTTACCATATAGTGGCGATGATCCGATCCTCCTTGCGCCATCCGGCTGATGCACCGAAGCGATACCGAACCCGACGGAGAAGTGGTGGTATCGAGTGTCCTTTGGAAATAATAACCTTTTCGTAGCGACTGCCTCTGGTTCGGGGGCCGTCAGAGGGCCGTCGGGGCCGGGCCGGGGAACAAATGGCCCCGATTGGGTGAGGGTCGGCCGAGCGTTGGGCGATGGTTGCTCATTTGCCAAAATGCTTTTATTTCGACCCCATGCGGATTTGACCGATGAAGGACGTGTGTGTCCCTGGGCCGGTTGTCGATTAAAACCAATTAAAAAGGTGGCTCTTCTAAAGGAGGAAGTAATCGGCACGAACTGTGGTGATGATGACCATCCTCAAGGTGAATCCTTATGCGGAAGTCCTCGTAAATTAGCCAAAGCCCGGTGCCGGTCCCGTTTTATCAGCAGCACTTTATCTTGTGCCCTTCGGGCGATCATCTTTCTTCCACGGCACCACCGGGAAGATTAGATCCCAATTTATTATTCCCCCACCCGGGCCATCGTGATTCCGTCGTCCCGCGTCCCGCTGTCTCTCTCTGGTGTTACGTTTCCACCGAAAGCTGTCATAATTTTGAGCTCATCCCAGTCTCGGTCGGTCGCTCGGTGTTACCGAACTCGACCGACGACCCTCGCTTTTCGGCAAGGCCACGGCATCCCTGTGGCCTATTAAAAACCGGCTACCGTCTGGTCTGGTCTGGCTGGCTGGCGGGTTTCCAGCTGGATTAGCTTCCGGATCAGTGGTTGTAAGCCAAGGCTAATAGATTTCTGCACTCGGGCGAGGGCGAACCGGAGGGATTTGTGGTTGCCGGAGGGAACGGCACCACCGCCGCCGCCAGTAGGTCAGTGATGATGATGGCTGGGCTGGGCCCACATGTGCGCAAATCCTCACAATTTTTCTAAAATATCCTTTTGCGTGTGTTTTTCTCACTTTCCTCACACGCGATGATAATGCACGGACCGTTGCCGAAGGAGCGGAGCATGTGCCATCGTCAGTGTCCGGTAAGTAGAATTTAATTGATTTACAGATGTTCGATTCGCCCTCCGCGGGCAAACACACATGGAGAGGGATTTGCGTGAAAGGTTGTCCGTACTTTAGATGTATGTTTGGGTCTTACATTGGATTAGTCTAGGATCAGCCGGGAACGACCATTAGGAAGCCGCCCGGGTTCCGGTAACGAATGCGTAGGCTTTACGGTGCGTAAGGCGTTTCGGGGATCTGGTGACTTTCTTTCAACGACAACAACCATTACGCACACACACACGCGTAATGTGTAATCGTTTTTCATGTTTTCCGATCCCCAATCGCTTCAGAAAACTCCACTTTTAACTAGTTTTCGAATGATTTACAACATCAGCGGAAGAACCTCAAACCCGGTCAGCGGTGAAATTAGCAGCTCGGAGCAACCAACCACACGTTGTCCTGGCAACAATTACAACCATATGGACCGGTCGTAAGCAGGCTTCGCCTCGCGCTGCTAACGATGGCTGTCAAACTGTTCACTTTGCCTCCTTTGATCGGGTTGCCGCGTCAACATTTATCATCCTGCCGGTCCCGGTCCCTAGCAGCAGCAAGTTCATTAAGAAAACGGCTGCTGGAAATAATGAACTCACCCGCTCCGGAGTAGGCTCCGGAGGCTGGCTGGTGCTGCACCATGCGAAAAGTGCATCCCAATCAAAACAACCATTGTGTGTGTTGCCAACCTTTGAACCCCTCTCTCTCTCTCGAAGACCTGCACTTGACCACCGGCCTGGGGTACCGAAGGGCATCCCTCTCTTTATTGCGCCCGACGAATTGTATCAAATGAGGCGTTAATTTTTGATTTGATTCACTTGCCACCGGGAGCCAGGGACCGGGAAACAGTCAAACAACAACTGTCGCGGGTTCGCTCGTGGTCCGCTAGGCCGACATATGGTAGCCCCGAGGTGCAGCCGCGAGGGTTCGCTTTCTCTCCTTGCACACAAATGTCACAGAGTTCTTTTCCGCATCCGGAAAAGGACTCGTTAGCAGTCGAGCCGAGAACGCAGAGCCCAGGGGGTGTCACTGGCCGGTGAATGATGGATATCCCGGCACGCACCCCGAAAGATCCACGCAGCAGGTCCGCGGCGCGGCGCGCGTGATTGGAATGAAGTTGTTAGTTTTTATGGGGTCTTGGGCACAAATCAGGAAATTGATAGGCTGCCATTGTGCCCACCAAACCGGACCGAGTGTATATCGAGTGCAGAAGTAAATTGTTTAGAAAAGTGTAAATAATTGACTCTCGAACCGGAAGCCTCTGGTGGAGGTTCCGGTGCAACACCGCACCAGATCGAAGACTATCGCATTAAGTATTGAAGATGCAGAAAGTGCAGAACTGAGTATTCTCCGAGAGGATGGCCCCGTTGCATTGCATTTTACGTTTATGCAGGCGGTTATCGAAACGGATAGCCGGCGGTGTAGTGGCCAATGTTTAATTATTCAGTGGCCCCGGGGTTCGTCTTGCTGTCGGAAGTTCCGCGCGAACTCTACTCCGAGGGTTGGTTCGCCAGACTCTGGCCGCGTTCGCTTCGTTACTCCGTCACTGACGGTTTTATAGGAAACTGTAAAACGAGGTTCTATAGTGCAGGTCCTGGACGTTAAACTCAATGAGCTCCACAACCCGATAAAATGGGATCCACACACACAGACCCCACCGGTCCCCACGATCTGGCGGTTGGCTTACCTGTTTCGTTACGGAATCGATCAGTCGCACGAAGATATCCTGTTCCTGGCGGGCACCTGCAAAACGAGAGAGAAAGAACAATGAAAGAAACTGTACCCTGCCGTCCAGCAGCAGCATCAAGAAAATAATCAAAACCCGTTCCTGGATCGCAGGTTCACACAACCCACCCATATGGGGGCTGGCCACCCCATAAAGTGGTTCAAAATTTAATAATACTTCCTCTAGCGTCCGGTGGTGGTCCACAGCTCGTTGTAATAAGATTTAGTCGTGTGTCTTTCAATAATTGAAAACATCATAAAACCTGCCACAGTCTGCCACTGGACCTTCCCACAGTTCCGGATGGCTTTTTCTTTCGCCAATCCCACCGGGAACATCCCGTTTTACGTGTGTCTGTGTGTGACGGGAAGCATGTGGTGTGTGTGTGTGGGTCAAGAATCAAAACACTTAATTTTAATTGGATAAATTAAGGAGATAAAAAAGTTGTTCCTTCTCCGGTCCGGTGTGTGGCCGGGATGTGGCGGCAAAACTTTGGCCACCACTTGGCCGCCAATGGCCGAGGGTTTGTGGTCGGTGGGGGGAAGGGGGGACCATATTGGGTTGGCCGAAATCTTATTTGTTTATAAAACCAAAGGACGGTCTCCCATTCCGGGGTCCCGGGGTGCTGTTTCCCTTTTGCTAGTGATCGGGAAGAAAAAGCGACACTTCCGGGGTGGCCGGGCACACACACAGCACTCTAGCCTAGTCCAGAGCCCAGAGGGCATTTTATTGAATTTGATTCCTTTGAGATAAACTTTGCGCCCAACAAACACATATGCAAATGGCCCGGCAATCTGTGAGACCGTTTTCTTCGAGCGTCGCTGCCCCAAAGCATAAACGCCAATCCCGACTCCAGGGCGGTCAATCCGTGGAAGGACAAAGTTTAAAGGACCAGCTGAAATTCCGGACTTCTCCGGGCGGTCCACGGCCGAAAGGGGTTGCAAATGGCGACGTAATTGTTTTGTTTGATTTATTACAAACACAAACCCGCAATGCTGCACACAGTGCGCTGCAGAACCGCAGTGGCCGCGTTGCCGGACCCAGGCCCGGTGGTCATTATGCTCGGTAGAAACTCTCACTTTCTCTGCCCCGTCACCCGAGGGACCGGAAACGCGTGCCAAAGCGCGCTGAATCGCGCCCGATTAGTGTGTGGGGCGCCCCGATCTGGGGTCGATGATGAAAAATGGGTAAAACACTGATCCGGGTGCCGCTTTTATGCCTATAAACCCCTGCATCGTCCGGCTCACCGGAAGGGTGCATTTTTCAAACAGTAATCTGCTCCAGGAGCGTCACTAGAGACGACTGTGTATAATTATTCTGGAGTGGAGTTTAACCTTTCCATCGCCCGTGGAATAATGTAACTCTTTGAGCAAATAAGTCAGCAGCATCCGAACCGAACCGCCTATTTGCCTATAAATTAAATACAGAGAGGGACACGCCAACCCGTTTCGAATACGGCCTTCGTTCGGGGATACATTTTTCAAAATCACACCGAAAATTCTCCAGCTGCAGGTGACATTATGTTCCAAATCGGAAAAGAAAAACCCACCATTCCATTGTCAGCTTCATAAAAGCGGCCATTCCCTGACGACTATTAGCTTGTGCAACGGAACCAGCTCTCTGTGCACGTTAACAATCTGCAAACACACTGCGCTTCGGCTCGTCCCGCGCGAGGATAATCCGCAACAAAAAAGCGGTATGAATTATGCAATTATGCTAAACCGAGCATAATGTTTTATTCCGCGCTCCTCTCCGTGCTCGCGGTTGGCTCTCGGCGGTGTCCACACGGCCCACGGCTAGGATGTTTGTTCGGGCCCCGATTTTTTCGTGTTTTCGTTTCGCGATATGGTTCTTGGTCCTGTTTTTGGGCAAATCTTCGCTTTTTCGTTTTGGACCGGTGCTCTGGTGGCTCAACATGTGAGTTCTGCGCGCGCTTGACGACGCGAGTGCGATATGCAGCAATATTTGCATAAATTATGCGCCGCGTCCTGTTTGCACATGACAAGTGCCTAGGTTGCCTACGACTGCGCGCCTAACGAAGCGTTGTGCTAATTAAAACTTTACCTACATCTGGGCCGAGAGGGAACCGAGGGACCTCTCGCAGTGTCCCGGGTCTAGCTCCGTTAAACGGTGTCCTTGCGGTACTTACCATTAGCGTAGAGTAGCTGCAACCGGTACTGGATGCCGTTGTTTGTCTTCTGACCGTCCGATTCCTGTTGGTGGAGAGAGCAAGAATCATACATGCGTTAGAGCCTGGCGCGACCTAACGCGCAGTCCGTGCCTCCGGGACACGGTTGTTGCGTCTTGCGTTACCGAACAGAGTTTGCCCTACCTGGTCCTTCTCGATGAAACCGATGAAAGCGGTCCGCTCGATTTCGATGGGTTGCCCGGCCCGATCGTACAGCGCCACGACAAAGTGGAAGAAGTTCGACTTCCGCAGGTTGCTTGGCGGTTGCTTCTCGAAGTGGGCCCGTCCGATACCCAAACTGCAAAAGGGGAAGAGAAACGAGGGACGTAAGAACCAGGGGTGGCAACAAGGACACTCGCCGGTGGACACGCGGTGCGATATTGGCATCGCTTCCCGGCAGGACGTGAAACTTCGATGCGCCTGCAAGGTAAGGACTCTAGCCGCACGGCGCTAAAATGTTCGACCAAGTTCGCCGTTCGCTGCTGCTGCCGCTGGAGAGCTGTAAAATTTAATTGAACTCCGTCCGTTCCGCTTCGGTGAGGGTTTTGGGATTCGGTTTCGGACGTTGCGAACGAAATACGGCACATCGTTAGCGAGCGATACCGTGGTGGCCCGGTTATCGGACACCGGGCCATGCCTTCGGGGCTTCGATGGCGTACCGTACCGTTACCGGCTGCATAGAGATTTAGGAGGACCCGGCCCGATCGGTCTTTGCAGAACCGTCTCTCGTGGGCGATATTTAATTTATGATAACCGATTGTCGCTGCAGCACTTCGCGTTCCTGGGGCAATTAGAAACGGCGAACACTCGACACTCGGTTTCGCTACTCGAGGTGCTCGAGCTACGCTTTAACGACAGCTCACCATCAACAGCCTTAAGGTCTGAAAATGTCTTGAGTAGGCCGTGGTCTGGCCGAGTAAATTCCTCATCGAATTGCAACCACTATCAACATATCCGGTCTCCATTCCACGAAACCACGAAATCACACACAGGTCCTCGGGTCACTACCAGGCGTATCGCGGCTGCCACCGCGATTCGATGCACTCTCATTAACACCTGACAGTGCAAATTTATTCAAAATGTACGGCCAATAAAATTTCATCGAAATATTGATAGCATCCTTCCGGCCGGTGCCAAGCCTGGAATGGTGCTTCGGGTCGGAAATCGAACTAGTGACACTGTGTGGTCCCGGCACTATATCTGCCGCCGCCGGATTTCCATTGCACATATCGGTGGTAACCACAAAATCGCACCACGAAATCCCGTTCGGTTACCATCGTTACCATCGGGCTGGGCCGAGGATTGTGCTTCGAATGGCTGCAGGGCACAGGATACTGTGATGCGGTGAAAATATGATGCAATGGGATCGACAGAGAGGGAACTCGCCGAAATTGAGAACAGAATTTATTGTTTCAGAAAACTTATTTAAGTTTTGAACCAAATTGTCTCATTTCTGGGTAATCATAACCCTTGCTTTCCAGCATAATTTTAAAGAGCATATACTGTGTATCGGAATACTAACGAATGTCGAAAATAGCCCCACAGAGTGCACTCCTGGTACGCTTATTTTGAACCGGACATGGAACCCTTGGAGAACCTCAGAGTCCCAGTGGACGGCACACCACCATGCCGGCCGATGGCCACAAAACGTTGCACCCTTCGAGGTGCGTTTGTTGGTCGCTTCCGATGGCCGAGGCTAGGCCAATAAACAAAATATGATCCTCCGCAGCCCACAGAGGCACCGTCGCGCAGGATGGTTTGTGGTTGTGTCCCGGTCCAGTCCGGTCCGGTGTCCCGAATTAGTCTCCGAGAAGGCGTAGCTCATCTATGGTTAACACGTTTCAAGTTAGTCCTCCGAAGAGAGGCCATGGATGGTCGTTCGTTGCACCCACCATCGAGATGAGCAATTCGAAAGGCTTGGCAGATGGGGTTCCGATTCTTTGGCTTCACAGCTCTACCGTGGCCAATTTAAATTGGTTACTAATCAAATTTATCGGTTTGATAAATTGTGTGACACCGAGACCGAGAGAGAGAGAGTACACGGCCTACACGGCGTAAGTTATTTGTTCAGGAGCAATCCAAAGGAACAAAACCGGACCGGACCGGACCGGGCTCGGTGGTCAATAATAATGCATGAACTCGAACGGACACCCTAATGGTTCGGTCACCCTAATGGTTCGGTCACCCCCATCGGCCACAAGGCTTATCCTGCAGCCTGCAAGCAATTCGTGCAGTCGTAGCTTTTGATTGGATCCTGTCAATGGAAGAAGCTGCCCCGGTTCGATAGGAAAAAGTAAAGGACGAAGGACAGGCCGTGTGCCAAAAATCAGAAACGAAAATAAAAGTCATAAAGCACCCGAGAGCACAGGCCCTCGTCGGCAGGAAGGGTTACGGATGTGCAGTCCACATTGTCCGATCAGCCGCCGGAACATATTTGGCCCACAGCGGGGGGCAAACCGGTCACCGGTCGACGATGCTCCTGGGTGTGGGTAGGTGAATAATTGAATTACGATGTTCCGATTGTTCCACAGGCCACAGGCCAGCGAAAGTGAGTGGAAGACGAGCAAAAAAAAAACGGTACGAAGTGGTCCCGTGACGAAGGGACCGGATAGGATCCGGGAACCCGCAAGGGACTGCTCGCGCAAAGAACGTGCAATAACTCACCGACTCTCATCCCCGAAAGTGATCGAATGACATACTGTCCAAGAGGTTGTGACACATTCTTACGACAGGAACGCGGCCAGCAGTAGCATGAAAATTGAAAATTTATCCACCCGAGCTGCCCGAGGTCCGAATGTGACATACTGTCCAATTTGCTATAATTTTCCCAATCGGACGAGAGCGGTGGGATGAAATATTCACTTCCAGTGGCCACCGATTCGTGTAACACTAATTCACCGGAACCGGATCGAGTGGCACACAGGGACCATAGAAAAAAAAAAACCGTTCATTTATGCACTCGGAGTACGGATGGGAGTTCCTTTAAAGCCGGCCGAAGCACGAGCACGTGGTTTAATTTTAATTACACGTGACAGTAATTGAGTCGACGATTGACACATCGCGACCCGCGACAACCCCGATAACCCGTGGCCAATAAACAATCGAAATTAATCCGAACGATTATTGTGGCGCGATAGTGTTCTTCGTGTCGAGTCGTCGATAATGATTCGATTGCGAGGACACATTTCGCTTCGCCGGTTCCAATAATCGGATCGCGATAGTATTAATTTAAACACCGCAACTGGCCGCTTGGCATTATTTTCGCGGTTTCGCGCAATGCATTTAATCCGATTACTCCGGTCGGTGTGGCGCTGATTGGTGCATCCTTCGGCACTTCCGCCCGTTGCGAAATTCGATTAGCGGCCGTTAAATCGATTGACAGGTGTGTGTTGTTGCAATCCGCGAATCCCGTGTTTTTTGTTTTGCTTCTCAGCGTAATCTTATTGTGAAGTGATTGTTGGGAAACAATTGAATTTGCAACGTTGGTCAGACACAGTTTGAAAATAAATCATTCAGCTCGCGGTGCCGTTAATAAATTGAAAATTAATTCAATCAAATCGTTTCTGAGTGGTGTGGTGAGTGAATAAACTTCTGCCCTCAGTACCAATCAACAAACTACCGAAAGCCACGCCGCAATCCGTTTACCGTCAAGCATCATTAACCGACGACGACACCCGGATGAAGCCAAACGGCAAACATCACACCAAACCATCGCCCATCACACCAAACACACCACAGTTCTGCGGTTCGGAGCCAGCTCCCCGGCCACATGCCTCTCTCTCGGCTGTCGCACACTCCGGGTGGGATTAATTGAATTTGAATTTAACCTCATCATTACCATCGCAACATCCGAGCCAGATCGGGTTTATGAGTGTTTTGTCAGTGCATCAGAGGATTGGACGTACTTCCGGGACTCTGGCGCTCGCCTACGAATCGATTGGCAAGGATGACCAAACGATGTTAATCGTTGCCATTCCGACTCTCTCTCTTCGGCGTCACCTACTAGGACCATCACCATCAGGCTGCACTTTGGATCGACAAAATAAGGCAGCAGGAGCAGCAACATAAAAAGACAAGCTAAACGAGAACAGCCCGAGCAAATTGCCCGGTTTTGATGGGCCACCGACACACATCATGCCGACCAAATTATGGACCCGAAATTGCTTTGATGCTCTTGCCGATCGTTTGCCGACCCACCCGCCCGCCCTCTCGTCATCTCGTTATCACCGACACATGATGACGTGTCGAGGCGTTCATTTGCGCGAGAGTTCCGCATCCGAAATGCGGAACCGGAATTTGGGGCGGGCGAGCGATTGAGTGCGTGCAATCATCACCGGCTTCAGCCAGTATCGGCAAGTATAGGAGGCAGAGTATCGTTTAGTTGAGTGGTACCGATCAACAATTTCACAATCGTCGGCAACACAATTTGCAGGTTATACGGGTTTTCAATGAGGGGGGGGCTCAAAATGCTCGATGATTGAAGGGTGCGTTTTTCGCGGCCCAGCGACTCCCATCACTTTTTACGAGTAAATCCTGTTCCTAGTTGCACTATCGCAGTTATCAGCACAAGAAGTAAGCTCAATTTTTCATCTAGTTTTTCGTTAATTCAGTCGAGATATGGCGCCGCTTCGGCTAGAAACAAGAGACGACTTACGACCAAATCCTAACACGGGGAAACAATTCATCCGCCTAATCTCTAATGAATGCCCCATACACCCATCTAATTTTGGCCCCCCTAACTATTCTGCGAACGATATTTTCGGGCACTACACGGTTGATAAGGTGAGACCGTTACATTCATCGCTCCCATCACCAAAGGACGTGGGGCTTGACATGACCGAAATTAGAGCTACACAAATTGGTCACTATCACGCTCGCAAAAAAGGGGGGCTCGCGGGGCAATGTGATGTGGACACGGACTCTCCACCGGACACAATCCTTTAATTATGTAAACGTCTTACGGGCTGGGCTGGGGATGGCTGGTCGTATGAGGGCGGATTAGTGGGCGATGTTATCTGTTTATTATCGAGCGTTAATTAGGATCTAATTATTCGGAGCTCATTCCCGATCCGATAATAGGCCCACCCGATGGTGGTTCTCTAAGATGGCGTTCTTTTGTCGCCTTTTCTTCGACGACCAGAATGTATTTTGGGAACCAACGGCCAACGTGAGTGCTGTGGATCGGAAATTGGCCTCAGAGATAATGCTTGTAATAAAAAATCTCTTAGAAGCAGGGAATATGTTGAGGAGTTGTAGATTAACGAAGATTTTAACCGCATTTAATGGCCTACTATGGTAGGCCAAATATTTCTAGTTTTTATGTTGGCAAAAAGTTAGTCCTTAATTAGAAAATTCAACAAAACTCTCAAAACTCATTAGAAAAACATCCATCGAACGAAACAAATTGTAATCAAGATCCGTGTAACACTTGTTCTTGTTGCTGCTCTATCAGCCATCACATCTGGTAGAGCATCTGGCCATTTAATGTACAACAACAAAAAGAAGCCACCAAATCAAAGTGAATCTGTTAAACATCCTCTTCACCGAGAGCGATAATCTTCCCTCTCGCCACACACTTTCGCGTAGGAGAAAAACTTTAACCCGGGCGTCGAACACCGTCGGCGGACCGGAGCAGGTCGCGAAGAAGGAATCCCGAGAGAAGTGAACCTCCGACGAAGGTGTGAAGATTGAAACGGCAGATTCGCGATGCGCGAAAGTTGCTCTCCCTTCGGGCAAAAAGGGAAGACACAAAGTTGGAGCTTGCCGTCAGATCACACGACTCCGACTGCGACTCCGACGTGTGGCCCTTGCTTTAAGTGGTGTTAAAATAAACATTCGTATTAGTCACTTAGCACGAATCCTTCGCCTGGCGTCGTCCTCGTCTTCGTCGAACGACGACGACGGCGTTCGGCTTTTTTTTGTGTTCAACCTTCTCCACGGGATCGCACAAATACAACGGACCGGAACTGGGTATCCCCCCAGGCCCCCATCAACTTGGCCGCCTGGGGACGCCTCTGTGTGTGTGTGCGCCCGAGCATCGGCCAGGGTTCTCTCGCCCCACAAAAAAGCGTTCTAATCTGGCGCGGTTGCGATTCTTTTGCCCCTCCGAACCCTTTTGAATGGACCGTCGCTGCCGTCATCAGTATCGTCATCGATGGGACCACGCTGGGCTAAACTTTTACCACGGCGCGCCCGTGTAGCTATTGAACAAATTTAGGCGCATAAATTATGGGCGCGCAACGCGATCATAAATCCGCGCCGTGTCCCCAAAAGTGTCGCGTCGCGCGCGGCGAGTTTTTATCGCGTCCTGATATCTTAATTGTTGTCCCGCGGTCGCACCGAACGGATACCACCATAGCGACAAAAAGTGTCATCGACCATCGAGCACCACCGGCCGATGAATTATGAACCGCACCAAACTGGCCACCGGTGGGTCGGAGCCCTCCCATACACTTGCTGGGCCACCTTTAATAAGCTTTAATATCGGATTGGGGATATTACGGGTTCTGGTAATTACTTTGCCTGATCGACGGCCGGCTGCATCCAGGCGCGGGCCCCGAGCGGTTCCTCCTTGAGCGACGTCATTGGGCCGCGCGGCTGGTTCATGTCGGCCCCGGACGGTGGGAGGCCGAACATCATCCCTCCGGCGCCACGTGGCACCGACGAGGGATACAGCTTGCGGCCCCATTCCAGCTCGAGCGTGGGCCAGGGCGAGGCCGAGCTGAAGCCCGGCACGGTCTCGTCCGAACGCAGCTTTAGACCGTTATCGTACACCGTGGACCACAATTTTTCTTCCGTTTTGGGCCCGGTCCGATGGAAGGAATCGCCTACACACAGGCAGGATTCGATTGCTAAGCGCGCACACTAAATAGTCACACTCACTCGACACTCGCGCACTACACACACACACGAACAATTCCTCGACCGGAACACAGGTGTTCAGATAATCATTCAGATCCTAAGGTCTCCTAAGTGTGTTCCTGGTGAGCCCCGATGGTGGACACTTCCGGATTCAGGCCGGTCGCATCGGAGCGGGATCTTTCTTGCGCTGATTCCCGGTTCGGGAAATTGACACGGGATTTGGGTGACGACCCGCACCACACACACACACCGCACACCGCACACGACAGACACACTACGCACGCAACACGCAAGACGTACGACGGCGGCAACAGGAAACAGGAGATCCCTCCAGAGAGTGTAAACGTTCGTCCCGTGTGGCTGCTAAACCCCAACTGAAATCCGTACGGGCCAAAGTTACGATCGTAACGTCCTCTCGGGTTCGTCGAGGCCACCACGCGCGCGGCCGACGACGGCTTTTCCGAATGGACGCGAACGCGCGGCGCGCGACCCAACCAATCTCACACCACAGCGCAGCGCAGGACACAGACACAGACACACGCGGGCGCGCGCTCCGGGAAAACCGGGGCGCGGCGAACCAATGAACAACGCTGCGTTACAACGCCGCGACTCGAGAGGTTTCCTTTTTACTCCCGAGCCGTTCCGTGTCCTGCGGTGCCTGGTGCCGTCTCGTTCGCACCGGGCACCGGGCCTGGGGAAAGCGCAATAATTTACAATCCCTGAGAGGAGGGTGGTGCTGGTCTGCTCACACGTCCGGCGTGTGCTGTTGCTTATTCCCATCCCGAGGCGACCGTTAAGGCCGCCGTGTGTCCCAGCAGGACGAAAAGGATATCTCCGGAGTGAAATCTCATCGGTCCCTTGTGTAGGCTCCGCCTTGTTGTGTGTCCCAGGGTTGCCATTCGCGACTCGCAGTGGAAGCTTTCGGCGCGATTCGGCGGAACCTTGCGCTGTAAGCTCGAAGGATAAGTTTTCTGACCCCGCGCGTGCGTTTAGTACAACACTGGAAGTCAGCATCTCACTGGGAAATAGTTACAAGGCGAGCTGTTGATTAAAGCAACGAAGTGTGAACTACATTCCCAGCCTGTTAACTTTGAGACGTAGTAGGCTGAGTGTCAATTTCACCCCAAAGCCTAAAAAGACACGCAAAAAAATCCGTTATTTATTTAAAGGCAGCCGCCGGAAAGCTCCTCCCAATGTCCAATGTTTGGTGGAAAACTTTTTAGTACAACGCTGATGTGTGCTTTTCCCTGCGGAAAGTGGGAAAAAAGAATCATCTGGCTATCTCGCTCCTTCCGAACCTGTTTCCCCACCATCGCGAGTCTCCTCCCACTTTAGACACATGCGGCGATGTTCACGCGCTCACCAACACACACTCGCGGAGGATAACATGAAAAAATAAAAGAAAAGTCACGCGGGTTGGCGAAAAACTTGTTGCGCTTCTTCTTCGTCGGAACGCGGCGAAAACAAGACTCACGATGACATAGCAACGGCCGAAATGGGCGAAGTAGGCGTGTTTCGATCGCGGGTCCTTTTTCTGGTGGTTCTCCACTTGGAGAAGAAGTGTCTTGTGCACTACTTTTTGTGGGTTTTTATGCTCTGTGCAACGCGGACCGGTTTTCCGTTGTTTCCTAGCCCCTCGCTCCTCTGCTCCAGCTCCAGCTTCTCTGGTTGCCACACTTGCTCATTTTCACTAATGAAGAAATGATTGGATTGCAGCAGACTGGTGCAGAGGCTTCCGGTTCTCCGTTGGGACCCCTCGCTCGCTCGGTGGGTGTCGGATGTTTTGTTGTGTGCTTGTGGATTTCTTACCAGCACCACAGCAAGGAATGCACGTCCTCCGGGTTCTCTTCCGCCGGTTGACCTCGCACTGGCGTATGTAATCGTTAGTAACACTGGTACGTGCCCGGAGCGTGTATGATTTTTAATTCACCATCTCCGAGATGCTCGGTCGGTCTGGTGCCGCAATTTAAGTTTCCCGTTTCGGTGCAGGTTGTTTGGGGAAGATCACTTCAAGAATGTGGTCCACTTGGGGCCATCTGCGGTGGAACGGATAGGCATTGGAATGTAACACTCAACCGGAATGCTGACGTACGGATCAGGTAATTACTCTTGGTAACGCGTGCGGTGTGTAAATATTGCGCTTGAGTTGGTTGATTGATTTATTCCCGCCTTCATTCCTGTAGAGAAAAAAAAATTATGAGCACGTTTCGGAAATGTACCAGGAGTCGTCCACAAATAACCGGAGACTGTATCAGGGTCCTCGATCAGCCCGGCAGGCTTTTCAAAACAATTAGATAACCCCACTTGTGAGCTCCCATTCGCCTTCCTTTGGAGACCGGAAGTTTAAATACCGATGGGTTAGGTTGTGATAAATTCGGTCCAAGGGTGCGTACCCCACCCGGACAGATAATCCTGGGGCCCACTCACCCAAAACGGAGACTGTTTCTGTCGGTTTTCCCTCCCCGATTGCAAACGCACGATCGAACCACCCCGTTCGGAAAAAGTCCCAAAGTTTTTACTGTCCGCAAAAAATGTCCGATCCCTCCACATACCGGACAGTGGGTCAAATCCGTTTTCACCTCCCGATACCGGTGATGTGCGGTGGAATGTTTAGCGGTGTGTGCCCGAGGACCGGTCCTCGGTCCGGTCCTCGGTCGTAAATATCCCGCAGTGACACATGTCGTGAACCCCGTCGCCGAGCAGGGGGCCCCAACACACACACCCCGAAGAGTGTGTCCTGGGTCGACCGATGATTATCACATCACCCATCGTGTCGGCCGATCGGCATCCATCGGCCGCCCTGCAGGACATCGGTGCCGCCTTCGTTCGTCGCGTCTCTGTGGGAACGCCTGGCCTCCGAACCGTTCGGACTGGGCGCGGGCCGGATCGAAAAAGAGGTAAAAAGATAGCCTCTCAAGCCACCCACACACACACGGTGGAAAAGGGTTGATTAATCCCATTAGATAGTGCGGTGCCGGTGACCGCAAAAAAGCGGCGCAGTCTCCCCGCTGGGGACTCATAAATTCATCAATTTCTAAATTGACCAACGACCACGCTAGGACGCACAGCGGCCTAGCGTGGTTGCAGATTGGTCATTCGGGCCCGTTCCACGTTCCCGGGTGGATTGTTGCATATGCCATATGTGCGAGCGCGCCGCAGGACGCCGGAATTTCGTTGTTTGCTGGAAGAAGGAACCCACATTTAATGGACACGAGCGTATCGAATTGCACGACTTGTCTGTGCTGAAGGATTGCTGACCGGAAGCTTACCACGTGTACCGCTTCAACGCCACTGAAGCGTAGCTGGGAAAGCTAATGCTTCCGTTCGGTTAAAGGTTAACGCGTCATAATCGGAGGATATTCTTTGGAAGACCGATGGCAATTTCGGGTAGGGCGTGATTCGGACATAGAATTCCCGAGAGGACCTCAAATACTCTGAGATATGCGTGAGAAAACCACAGTCCTTGGTTTAACTTTGTTTTAACAATCTTGGTCGTTGTATTTATCCTTTAATCAAGGTTGATACAAGCGTTACTAATCTCGCCTCTTCTTCCTCTCGTGTGATAGGGCTTTTATTTTTATGCTACAACCGGTGCAATACACTACAGAATACAGGAAAATTTGTGTCTCCGTGCTAAAAAAAGCAGAAAGAACATTTCCAACAAACTTCCCAATAACACTGGACCATTAATCATACTTCTGCACACATGCTGCTGCCAAACCCGGGCTTAGCATGTCATCATCGTCTCCGCCATAGCAACATTCCAGTGCCAACTTTTTCGATTGAAAGTTGAGGATGTTGGCGACCGACCTGCGGGTGTGTGTGTGTTTGTTTTTTCCATGGAAAAGTGCTAAACCCACGATGATTGTGAGGAACGTAAAAACTGCTTCAGAATACGAAAACATATCTCACACCGAGGCGGCGGCCACCCCGGTGGTGTTTCGAGTTGAATGTTTCGTAAATATTCCATCCCGGTGTCCAACTCCCGAGAGTGGTTTACACGAAACACAGTAACCATTGCATCTGAGAAAAGCGAAAAACATGGCGAAACAGGACGGAGGAGATTAAACAGAGAGGGAGAGGGAGAGACGGCCACTGCCAACGCGCCAAGGAATTCGACAATGGCGGAGCGCGAAGATTTAACACCTTTTTTTACCGACTACGACGGCGGGACAACGGCAAAAACCCTAACATGACTTTGCAGAAAGTACGCCTTGCTGTTTCGCAGAAAACAGAAGGCGGTTTTAGGGGCCCCGAAACGAACCGAAAACAAACTGAAAGTCCCGACAGCGAGTCGTGAAATTAAACAAATAAATACAAATTATTAGAAGTGTACACACGCACGGAAGCCGAAGCCGAAGAAGAAGAAGAAGGTGTCAAAGTCAGGAGCCGCAGCGTGCGGCGTAGGCTTTGCAGGACTCGACGGGGCAAGGGTCAAACCACCATCACCAGGTGGTAAATCCCTTTTCTTTTCTTGTGGGTATCAATGGATTAGACCTTCGGGTGAAGCTCTTGATACCGAGAGGCCGGCCCGAAGGTGTTAGTGGTTCTGGCTGGATCTATTTCGAACTCAGCCAGGTCCAGGGTCCTGAGCTTCGGGAGCTTAGCCATCCCGGTAAAGTTTCAACCATTTGATGGGATGAGCCGTAACTAAAGTGGTTATTTATGACTTTTCAAGCCGCCGCCGGACTCGGTGGCCATTGATACATGTGGTGCTACCGTGAGCTGACTTTCATGTTTGTTTAAACACATTCCGGGTTCGGGCTTTGAGTTCCATTTCTTTGTTTTCGTGAGCCTCACGAAACAATCGAATTTGTTTGTTTATGTAAGCGCCCGACATGCTGCATTTTGAATGGCCCAAATCGGATGTCCCCTTGGCAGCGTTCGATCAGCGTAAAAGGGTTTCGATTTAGCTGATAATCTTACTAATAGCCCACGCTCCAGCATTACAATGCCAATTGTTTTATTGAAACAATCATTACTGGAAGTCGAAAACATTAAACCGGAATCCGGAACCGGGGATTGTTTTGGCTCGCTTCCTTCGTTGCTTAAGCCCTTCGCTAATTTCGCACAACAACCAGCAACACGTCCGGGGCATTCCAAATAGTAGTGCACAGTCCTTCACCACCGCGCAACATTAACCTCTGTGGCCGTTCTTCATTACAACCCCCATTCAGGCACGGGACACGGCCATAAAACACTGCCGCCCGGTGGTCCCGGTCTACAAATTACCGATACCAGCTGTTTGTCGGTACAATTGCCATTAATTAAAATAAATTGTAATTCAGCCTCGTTTGGTCCGAGCGCATAAATTTCAGCGCGACACACATACGCATTTACGGCGAGAGAGAGAGCACAAAAAACAACGGAACCCAAACATAAAACATAATGTTGCATCCATCTCCGATGCGCCCGTGCGGTTCGTGGATGTCATTATTTGGCCTCCCCACAATCGAATTGGCAACACGAATTGTCCACCTCCGCCGGCGAGTGGCGAGTTGAAAACTTCGGTTGAATTGAAATAATAATTAATAATGCGTCCGATCATAAATAAACCGTAAATTTAATGAAGTGGGATTTTTGTGCTCCGTTTCCGGCCCCGAATCCAGGGCGCCTCCCGGATGAAGGCACCGCACCGCAATTCCCATCGCGACCGTTGCGCGCGCCGCCCCCCCCAAAAATGTGCATTCGTCCTTTTTGTGTGCGAAACGAAAATGTGTGGCAAATGCGACGCGAAAACAATCGACCTATTGATGCATTCGGTGCATTACTCTTTATTAATTTTGCGAATTCGGTGCATTCGGTGCGCGAAAGAAAACTGGGTCCCGTTACATCTCGTTCCGTCTTTGGGCCTCCTATTGGGTCGACGTTGGTTGGAAGATGGCGTTCAGTTGCTGGACTATAAAATAAAAGCAATTCCTGTTCACGGGCTTCATCGGTGAGCGTGGTCTCGTGGGACAAGTTGGACAAGACGCACGCAGCCTGACGAGGCACGATTTACTGCCGCTGCTACTGCTGGGACCCATTTTGGGCAAGTGATTAATTTTAAACAGGACAGCAACTGCAAACCGAACCGACTTCCTTCCGGTCACCCATCGGTGGCCACGTTCCGAGGGCACCCGATCGGCCGTGGGGTGGGTACTTTATGGGAAATTTATTCGAGCCGAATTGATCGGAGCTTCGGGTGTAGTATGGTAATTGTTATTGGTTGGTCGCGTTGGGTGTATTTAAATTAAACATGATACACACAGTCCGGGACTTGTTTTTTGCCAACATTTTGGTGTTCGAGGTTCGCCTAGGTTCGCAGAGGGTTTCCATTTTTGCATTTTCACACACTTCTACTGTGATAATTGCACCACCACCACCAATCCGTCCCAGGGTTTTGGGCCCAAATCGATCGAAAACCGGGACCGGGTGGGTGAGAATGGAACTGTAAAGAAACTCGACTACGGCGTTGTGTTCTGGATGCAGTTTTGCTCCGTCTTTGGCATTGTGTTTCGGATCGGACGGAACGTGCCGTTCAATATGGTGAATAAAATTAGAGTATTTCTTTAATCTGTTATTTCCCAGGGGAACCATAAAGTGTATTACCTCCTGTCGAACACGGGCCGGCGCCCCAGCTACAGCGGGCGAGGTTCATCATTTGAAATTGCCGGCATCGAACTCGTCCTGTTCCGGGTTCGTCGATAGCCGGTTGAAACGGTGCCAACGGTGTGTGCCCACATGGTAATTGTCGACTGTTTGTAACACCATTCGAACGCCATTCAACGATACATAAAATGGATTATCTATTCACGCGTATGCGATGTGCCCATTACGACATCGATCTGTAATAGATTCGGAGCCGTACAGGAGGTTGTTAAATCAGCGTGATACAGTTAAATAGGCACGTGGTTTTCCACTCGAAATCCGCCACAAGCAACCCTCCGCAAAGGGAACGAACAAAAGAACTTTTCCTCCGATATTTATGCTTCGTTTTTCGCGCAAGCCGCATAATGATTATGGTGTGCAAATCTTAAATATTGACGAGCATCATTACCGAAGACCGCGACGAAGTGATCTCTCCCTATTTTTTTGGCGCACCACACGTCCTGGGTTCTGGAAGCATCGCAGTGACTTCCAATAAAACGATTACGCAAATCATCCGCCAAGAGGCGAGTGCCGCCAGGACGCTACGCAAATTTCTGTAATGGCACCCGTATGGATTGCGCCAAAGCATAGCTCCCGCCCGGTATTAAGAATTATGTTACGGGTGGGGGGTCCCAACCAAGGCAAGATAAGCTAATGTGTGTTGTTTTACCCGCGCAAAATCACGCCCGAGGGTTCCGTTGTTTCTCAGGCATCTTCCGAGACATGCTCCCTGCTCGTCTTCATCGGGTTCATAGATTTAAATTTGATAAAGCAATTGTTTATCAATTCGCTCATTCTCAATGCTCGGCTCGGAGTATGTGTGAGCGCGTTTTTTTCGCCTTCTTGCCCGACTAAAAGCACAACTTTCTGCACCGATACTGCAACCCTCGGGCTGTTCTAAGAAAGCGGACCGCGGACCGGTGGCGAATGATGGCACGGCAGCCGGTGAGGGTCGGCGCAAAAAATTAAAACACTCCTTAGAGGGATAACAAATTTATTATACGGCTCTTTAAACAATTTTGAGTTCGTAAAAGTTGCGCAATGGCCCCGGCAGCAGCCGACAAGCACCGAATGTCCTGGCGAATGTCGCTCCCCAGTTGACAATCTCGTTATATTTTTATGTAGCGTAGCATAAGCGCAGCACAGCGCGACGCAATGCCTACGCCTTGAATGGTCGAAGAAAGGAAAAAGAAACGCCGTCATTCCACTTCGCGCGCGTTAACGGCCACACGGTTCAAGGGGGCTCAATCTAATAAATTTTTAATGTCCCTGCGACTCCGTTTGACGGAAGTACCCATTTCTCGACGTCGCCTGAGCCCGACATATTGCCCGCCCGCGTGGCCATCTACGATCGCAGTGGGCGAAGAATAAGGCTGCGTTCATTTGGCGCAAACCATTTATCGTTGCCTTTTTTTTGGTAAATATCTTTTTGACAAAATTTCCCAACAGCGTTTGCGGCGGGTGGGTAATAAAAATGAATTCTTTAGCAGCCGGGCCTGTGCAGCCTGCCCGAAAAGGACGCCAATTGACACTTCATTTCTGCAAGGAGCATTTCACTTCCATCACTGCTCGGGATGCTGCGATTGGTTTTTGTGGTTATGTTAATTCAAAACTCAAACAATGCCGTCAAAGAAGGCCTAATAAATGCTCCTGTTATGTCGATTGCAAAACTGCACCTGAAACGAAACGGGCGAAAACAAACAAACCGGCGTTCCGCGTTATTCCCCCGTATCATTGGCCGGACCGGAACAACCCTCAGCCAGCGGGTGTCCGCCGTTCAATTAGATGGCCCCGGGACCGGCGGATCGGATTTCGACGGAAAACTGGATTTGTTAATGGGATCGAAGGCGGAAGTCGGAATCCTTACAGTGAAGTCACCCGCTCTCGGTGTGCCATCAATCCATCAATCCAAAGCCAATCGGAATCGGCAATATCAATGCTCCCCTCATATTAATTATCACTTCCATCAATAAAACATAAAAAACGCATTTTGTTTAAGGCAATTTGCCTCGTCGGCGTCGTCAAAAATATGCGCCCGAGTCCCTTAATGTCCCCCTGCTGTCACTCCCCGTCGATTGACGAACACCGGTTCGAGGCGAAACCTTTTCTTTTCCATTCCGCTTCTCCCCTTCTCTCCCTCTCTCTGTGTTGGTCCCCGACCAAATTCGTTTATTTATACGTTCATATTCAAAGACGGTAGGGACCGGTTAGGGAAAAAGGGATTTTCCGGCCACTTCCATTTGCATTTGGTTCGCATCGTCTTGTCGACAGCGTTGGTGCCAGCAGCCGTTCGATCCGCTTGATTTGTGTTTTGGTAAAAGGGATTACGCGTCCTTCTCACCGTCGCCCTCTCGTCGGCGAACAAATCCGTTTGGTAATTTGCTAACGGCCGGATCGAAAGTTTTACACTCACGACGACCGACGACGATTGACGGGTTTGACGTCCCATTTTTTTGGGCGGCAAACCACAGCAAAAAAGCGGATGACAAATTATTTGGGAAAAGTTGTGGAAAAATCCGACTATCCTCAGGTGCACACTCAGGTTCGGAATGTGTGTATGGTGAGGGTGTCGCCCAAAGACAACCGGAGGCAGCAGGACACTCGGAGCCGATCCCGCCAGGGAGTTGTGTGTTTCCCAACCGATTGTCGTGATCAACAAACAATAAAACACCCATCAGCCGGAGAATGATAGAACAATTTGGCCCCGGAGAAGATCACAACGAGTTTGTGGGTCGCGCCCATTCGTCCTGGCCGCTCTGGGTGGCAGTTTGGAAGATGAAAAATTAACATGACCATAGAAGAGCCAGTCGGCCAGCCAGAGCGAAGGAACCGCCTGGTGCCTGGAACGGAAGGCCGGGAAGAAAAATACATTTATTCCCATCACAATAGTTACGTGATTGCAATAAAATCCTTTATCATTCGCCACCCGGGCCGGTCGGTTGGCCTCATGTAGGGCCCAGGCCCGGCAGGAGCGACCACCACCCCGTGTGGATGCAATGATTGCGCAAATCTCCCTCAAACAAAACTTCTGTGGCCGGGTCCTGCGCCGCTGGTCGTTACTTAGGCCGGCATAATTCGGGATTCGTCGGCGGCCCCTCTTCGCACTTACAGAAACAAATGCAACTTCTTCGAAGGCGTCCTCAGAATCCCCTGGAGAGCCCCGACAGTGGTCCTGATGCGCGCGTTTGGTGGTTCGACAATGATTTCCGTATATCGAGTCCGGGCCAGTCGGACCAAGGAGCACACGTGGTGACCGATAGTACTAGAAGGACCCTTTTTTCGGCCAGTTCGATGTTTGAATTATGAGCCTTTTCTTAGTTCTGTCACAAGCCATGATGGATTCGAAAGCTGATGCGACTCAAGAGTTTGCTGTTTATGGACCCGGTTTTAACGACTGGCGAAACTGTCGGTATGTAAACGTTGTTGTTCCATCACAGACTAACGGCCAATAGAGCATTAAATTGAGTGTACTCGTGGCATAATTTATCGCCTCGCGCGTCATCCCCGTAATGGGTCCCCGCTATCAGTGACATTTAGTTCCCGTCACTTTAATTTCATGGCCTGACACCACTTTAACTGCGAGAACCAACCGACAGAAGCCACGGGTGTGAGGTTGTTTTACAACGAGAAAATCGCTTGATAACAACACACAGCACATTTAAGAAAAATCCCGTCTTATTCCATAAACCCGCGGTGTGGGTTCATGTGGAATAAAAATAATAGGCCGCGATGCCACGCCGAACCTCTGGGACGCTGTCCCAGAACTCATCTCAGATGCCCTACCCAGAGCACAGCGCATAAGTGATCCTGGCTGGCTGACTCGTGTCTTCCCCCTTTTTTCGCGTTCTCCCCGTCACACGAGCAATAGACGGTGGCCTCGACGGCGGCCTCACTTCTTTCGTATGTAAATTGGATGTTACACATCTTTTTTCTTCGGGTGGGTTTATTTATTTATTAGCTTACGGAAGAGATTGTTGGCCCCAAACGCCTTCCGCTTTCGCTTCGCTCGGGTGCTTTATCCTCGCGCCCGAAATAAGGCGCCGCTTGGTGGGAAAATTTATTGCTCCCGCGAAGCGCTTGATTGTTGTGCTGCTCCCCTGCACGGAACCACGGCGGCGCCTTTCACATTCGATATTCATCAGATTAATAATCTTGGGAAGATAATATTTTCCCGTCGAACGCACGCCCGCGCACGCGAAGATCCTGAATGCTTGCGCAAGGTAAACGGTTTAATATGGTGGCCCCGACTCGAAGGCACACGACTGCACGGCAATGAGTGGCTTGGGATTTTTTCCTCTTCTGGAACATTCTTTGGGTTGGGGCCACGCAAAAGGCCACTCTCGGAGCGGCTTCCACCATCGGGGCCCTTATCATTTTCATTGCTCCATCCTTAGTATCCGCGCACAACAATGATCCTGTGTGTCGTAATGGTCGGGTCGCCCTGATGGTCGTTTGTGTCCTGTTTGCGTGCCCCACTCACTCCGTGAACAACGCAAAGAATACATTAAGTCGAGGATAACAACATCAAGGAATGTTGTCGGGATGTGCCCAGGTTCCAGGGTTCGCTGTTAAAAGCATTCCGTGCCGCGTTCCGTGCGGGAAAACAAAATTTACTGTAAAATTTTTCAAATGGCACTGACGATAAGATAAGTGGCCGCGAGTGGATGTGGAAGAAGCAGTCGATTAAACCGCGTAGGGAGTTTGCGAGGCACACATGATTCGGGACTTTTAAAACCCAGAAAGGAAGATTATTTTGAGTTTTCTTTTCGTGATTTTTGGGGACAACAAGGGAACACTCCTGTCAAAGTTGAACTCCGCTTCTTCAAACTATGGTCTAGCAGTCATTGAAATTTGCGAAGATGGGGTAAGTTACCGGCAGCATAAAGTCAAAGGCAACTAGATTGGCATTGTTATAGACTATTCGGTGCCATCCTCTCAAGGGTTCTTAGTTCAACTCAATCACTCATCGAAACCTTCATTCAATCCACCCGAAGGCTTATCTGACGCAATGGCCTGTTCCATTGTTCCACTATCTCAAAACCTTTTTTAGTGCCGTCAGTCTTACTATCGCAAAGCAATTTAATAATGAAAGATGCATTCGGGAAATAATCTTACAAGAAACCGATAAGAGCCGTGGGACCTACCTCACAAACCTCACTCGAGAGGCGCCACGGTTTCAGTCACCGAAATGGCACCGTCCAGAGTAGTCGCAACCGTGGTTTGCCTTCTGGCAGCCCTTTCGTCGGTAGTCGAGGGCGAACCGGCGCGCTACGATAACTATCGTGTCCTGAAGCTATCGATTGACCGCCAGGATCAACTGGAGCTGCTTCAGCTCATCGAACAGCAGCCCGATGGTTACACCTTCCTGAGCGATCCCGTGCACCTGAATAGCACCGTAAAGCTAGTGGTCCCTCCACATAAGTCGGCCGAATTCGCAGAGCTCCGCGAGCGATTCGCCCTGCAGGCTTCGGTGGCGTTCGAAAACCTGCAGGATGTCATCGACCGGCAGCTGAAGGGTCGACGTGAAACATTCGGATGGGCCGCCTATCATACCCTGGAAGATATCAACGACTGGCTGGACACGCTGGTCACCGACCATCCGGGCGTTGTTAGTGCCATTGTGGCTGGGGAGACGTACGAAGGGCGACAGATCCGCGGGGTTAAAGTGTCCTATAAGGCGGGCAATCCGGCCATTTTCATCGAGGGAACGATCCATGCTCGAGAGTGGATCAGTGCGGCGACCGTTACCTGGGTGTTGAACGAGTTGCTCACTTCGGAGGACCCCACGGTGCGCGATATTGCCGAGAACTACGATTGGCACATCGTGCCGGTGGCCAATCCGGATGGGTACGCGTACACTCACAGCACGAACCGGTTGTGGCGCAAGACCCGCTCGCAGCAGAATGTCCTGTGTTACGGGGCGGACCCGAACCGTAACTGGGACTTCATGTTTAACCGTAAGTTCTCGGCGGAACCTCGTACGGTGGGTCGATACGGAGTAATTTTCCTACTTCCTTTTTGCAGAGGGAGGCACCTCACCCATTGCGTGCACCGACACCTGGCCGGGACCGTCTCCCTTCTCGGAGATCGAGACCCGCACTCTGTCGCAATATATCGGCGGTATTCCGAATCTATCGACGTACCTTGACTTCCACTCGTCCGGCCAGCTGCTGATGGTGCCGTACGGTCACACCAGGGAGCCTCTTGATAACTACGATGAGTTGGTGAGTTAGCCTTATCGCGGTTCCCATGCTTATCTGGTTCATGAGCCCTTTCGCCGTTCCAGATGGACATCGGACGGAAGGCCATCGCAAAGCTCCAGGAGCGGCACGGTAGCGTCTACCAGGTGGGCAATATCGCGGAAATTATCTGTGAGTACTCGAACCGCGGGGTGATTATTTTTGGAGTGCCACACACTGAATCGATTCCCGGTTTTTAGATATAGCCTCCGGCAGCAGCCTGGACTGGGTCAAGGGAACACTCCGGACTCCGTTGACGTTCGCGTACGAGCTGCGTGATACCGGCGAGTACGGGTTCCTGCTACCACCGGAACAGATCATCCCGACGGCGGAGGAAACTCTTGACTCGATCATCGTCATCCTCGAGGAAGGCAAAGCCTTGGGTTACCACTAAGGCACGAATCGGAATAAATTGGCCAACGAAGTTAAAGGCAAAAAAGGCAAAGATTTTTATGATTAATGATCCGCTTTTTTGCTGGAGTAGCCCTCTCGAGAGGGTCTGCTGTGGTGTCGCCCTCAGAAGTCAACATATGTGAGGCCAAATGGCCCCCTCTCCGGGTGGTCCCCTGGTTGCCTATGGTTTTGGTGAAATGAAGTTGGGTTGGCCGCACACACACCGACACCGGGGTTAATTGTGTCCCGGCGTCCCTTGATTTTGACTGATTGACGCCCTGGCGATTGGACAAAAAACGGAACTTGGCTAGAAGTAGGATAATTGTGTACATTCGGATAATTTATGGTAACATTTATGCATAATTGCCCCCTAGAAGTCCCCGGTGCCACCGAAGATTGGAGGGCCACAAAACAAGGACGCCAAGCTCTGTTCTCTTTATGGCTTCAACACCTTAAAAAATCATTTTACGATCGGCGATCGAACGTTTATACGTTCCGATGATTATTGCCATGAGTGGCTCTTGCTTTGTACTTGCCGCGGCCAGATTATCTGCTTATCAGCCACTTGAAATACCCACTTATACCCGTGACAATGACGGTTCCGATTTTCCTCGCCCATAATCTTGACGCTTTAAAGTTCGGCCCAATCGTCCAAAATCGCTCAGTCCTGTATGCCCAGTCCCCACATCATGAAGATCGCTCTGCTGTGCCTCGTTGCGTGCCTGCTCGGAACGTCCGCGGCCGAGAAGGCCCGCTACGACAATTACCGTCTGTACGCGGTGCAGATCGTAACCGACCGGCAACTGGAGCTACTGCAAGCGATCGAAGCCCAACCCGATGGATATCGGTTCTGGAGTGAACCGGCCAGGGTCGGCACCGAAGTGTTGCTTGTGGTCCCCCCGCACCAGCGAGGACACTTTTCGGAGCTTCGCGCCAAGCATGGACTTCGGGTGGACCTCCGGGTGGAAGATCTGCAGCAATTGTTCGACGCCGAATCAAAGGCCGACCACCGGAAGGACACGTTCGGGTGGACGGCGTACTATCGGACCGACGCTATCTATGCCTGGTTGGACGGTTTGGTGGCGACGTACCCGGGCATCGTAACGCCGTTGAACGTGGGTAACTCCTACGAGGGCAGACCCATCCGGGGGGTGAAAGTGTCGTACAAGTCGGGCAATAAGGCGGTGTTTATGGAGAGCCTGATTCACGCCCGAGAGTGGGTCAGTGGGGCCACGGTGACCTGGGTCCTGAACGAGCTGCTCACCTCCCCCGATGCCAGCGTGCGCCAGATTGCCGAGAACTTCGATTGGTACGTGTTCCCGGTGGCCAACCCGGATGGGTACGAGTACACGCACACGACCGACCGCCAGTGGCGGAAGACGCGTTCGGAGGTCAGCTCGTTGTGCCGTGGAGCGGATCCGAACCGGAACTGGGGATACAACTTTATGCGTAAGTATTAACCCACCCGGCGAAGGAATAGATTCCGGTCCGGTCCGGCTAACCCGGTAACTTCTATCGTCCGCAGAGGGTGGTGCCTCCAGTGTTCCTTGTTCCGACACTTTCGCCGGACCCAGCGCGTTCTCGGAGCCCGAAACTCGGCAACTGGCGGACTACATCGCTACGCTGGACAACATGAGCACCTACCTGGCGTTCCATGCTTACTCGCAGCTCCTGCTCATCCCCTACGGTCACACGACCGCCCGTCTGGACAACTACGTCGAAACGGTAGGTCCCATCCGGTGTTAACGGGGTGATAAGACTTTAATTGGCGCAACTCTTTATCAGGTGGCGATTGGCACGAAGGCGATCAGTAAGTTGCAGGAGCGTTTCGGGACCAGCTATAAAGTGGGCAACATTGCGGAAGCGATTTGTAAGTTCTGGGGTCACTCCGCTCGCTGTCGCCGTAACACTAATCAGTCGCCTCTTGTTGCAGACGTTGCCTCCGGAGGTAGTATCGATTGGGTGAAGGGAGTCCTGCGGACGCCACTGGTCTACGCGTACGAGTTGCGCGATCTCGGACGGTACGGGTTCGCTTTACCGCCGGACCAGATTATCCCCACGGCCCAGGAGACGCTCGATTCGATCGTGGTGATTCTTGAGGAAGGCCGCAATTATGGCTATCACTAAGGACGCGTGGACGCAAATATACTTTCGATTTTCCGCTTAGAATTCAAACCGAAGCCAAAACTTCCGCCAATCAGTCGCCATTTTCTAATCCGCCACAGAGAGCCACGGGAGAGAGCCTCGTTGTACTAAATGAAAGAAAAAAATGAAACAAATCACCACTTCCGTCAACAGTGTGATATCCCACTTCAATGCCGCGCCCTCCCCAACTGGGCGAATAGCCAGACGGCGGTGGTGGCCGGAAATGTAGGTGAAAGCTTTTTACTGGCTAGCTGGCGCGCATGTCCGTTGGCGACGACACCCGCTCTCGGGGAGCACTACGCCAATCACTTTCCCAGCAGCCTGGACCCGGTGGGGGGCCAAACGGGGGGCTCTATGTGGCCGAACAGGGACAGATAGAGAGAGAGAGAGAGAGAGACTCTGTGTGTGTGTTATGTACACTGGCACCTTGCACGAAGTCTGGACAAATCTCCGCCCTGCTAAATATTTTATGTGCTTCCCGCGCGAAGGACGAAGGAACTAGTCAAGTGTTCCGGTCCGAGGTTTTTTCTATTTCTTCCCGGCAGACAGTGGGCTGTCTTAAGCTCAGGAGGCTGTCCTCGGAACCGTCTCGGGCTCGGGCGTTTTAAAGGTCCGACATTTTTCTTTTCCTCTCGGAACTCCCAGGCATTGCCTCGATAAGGTGGGTATTACTGTTATCCCGAAAAATGTCCTCAACTGCACACGCCCATTGGGCTTCTAGTGTCGAAGGAAGTTACTCGTCTTTTCCGACGTTTAAAACTAAAGTTCTAAACTAAAGAAAATATATTATGATAGGGCTGAAACCACGCCGGCGTTCAATAATCAGTACAGAAGTCTGAAGGCACCTTTAAACGGAACCCCTATCGATTCCCTGTCAGAGGCCAGAAGTAGCGGTGGCATCTTGGTCCCTACGTCACGTTCCATTCCCACTGGAGCTTCGCTGAAATCGTCACGAACTTCGACCTCCATCCAGATCAGGAGTTTGATGTCCCAAAACTTCCCCACTCATATAGGTGCCGAGATTTGGCCTCAACGCCACCAACAAATCGATGGAACTCCCGGGATTCCCCCGGCTTCTTTGCAAAGGGCTACGGGATACGGCTGGGCGGGTGGAGTAACTAAACATGTCGTATATATGCAAAGCAAATGGCGGTTTGGTTAATAATTTAAATGGATGGTTTCATCATTAATATAAATGATCCGAGTGAGAATTGAGCGTCACCTCGGGCTCCCCGGGCCCCGGGTTGGGCTACTCGGTAAGGGGTTGGGCTCTTTAAGAGTACGAAAATCACAACAGCTTGGCTTACCCCGGCTGTTTCGCAATGATGAATGAACTCGCCTTGCTCCTGCCCGAGCAGGCAAGTCTTAACCCCTTCTACGGCCGGGCGACAAGCGACGTGTGAGCTCATCCTACAAATGGAGCGTTCCATATACGCGCGACGTACCCGACTCGTTTTAATTACGGTTCACGGTGGTGGTGGGGCGAGCATCCAGCTCCGCGCTCTGCCTAAACCATACCCACCACCGTGCGGCCGGGGCGCGTTAAACAAATTGCAAAGAAATTTCCCACCGGATTAACCGCCGCCCCAAATGAATTCCCGGCAGCCCGGGGAGGGCGGGGACGGTAAATGAAATGACTGCCTGGCGGGAAAGAAATTAAGCTCGCACTCGCCCCACGGACTCTTGTGGAGGCGAAACGGAATCGTTTCATTACCGGCACAGGGATCCGTCGGTCTTCCGTCGTAGTCCGTCAGTCGTGGCAGAGGTCGCGCAAAGAATTCGGATCTGAAATTGCATTTTCGCCCATCACCAGGACGTCGGTCGGAATATGATTCGGCGAACCCGGTGCCGGTGCCTTGGGTGTAAGATAAACAGTTTCTTCAAAGAACTGGCCACAACTCGAACGATGAGGGCGATGCCAAGATGATGTGTTCCATCGTGTTCGTGGTGTGGGATAACGAACTTCATCAACGAGAGATCATCAACCCGTCCCGTCAGTTTGGTCAAAAGCGCCAACTAGATTGGGTTTTCCTGGACCACCTATTTGATTGGTGATCCTAGTAGCCATAGTAGACCTTGTTTGGATTTCTTCTGTATTCAAATGTCAAACGAAATGTTATTTCCAGTGAGTAGAGTAAATGAAGATTTCGCCATTAACGAATGGTTCGAATGGTCCAGAACGACGCCAATCGAGACTCCTTCGTTGCAATCGTTCGCCCGATGGACATCAAAATTGGTAATCAGCCTGATGTCAGAGCATTGATTAATGAATCGATGATCGAATTATTAATGATTCAGTAAATCAGAAGGAACCGACCGTGTTTTGGGGGGAGCTTATGGTCTTGGACCTTCGGTGGAGTATGAATCATGCCAAGCAGGACTTATCGATCGACCGACAATTTTGGGGTTTTGCAAACAGACTGCTCACCCAGCAAAGCTGGAACCACCCGGAGTTGGGTGTGTGAAGTGGCCACCGAATGACAAAAAAAACCCTTTGGATTATGTCACCTACCTTTACGATCCTAATTAGCATGAACCACTCCTATATGTGAGCGAACCGTGCTCACCCAGGAGCCAGCAGATAAGATCTCGGAGCACTCGCCCAAGGGTGTGCCGAAATGTCGACAGTCATCCATCATCGTGTCATTGTGCTGTGCAGAGTCCTTTTGCCTAGATTCCGCCCGAGTCCGCGGAACTTTGCTGCTGCCCAGCGATGGTGAAGGTTGCTGCGCTGCAAGAGAACGAACACTCCAAAGGACCAGTCCTCCCACCGAAGCCGGACAATGACGGGACGGGAATTCTGGTGGACTACCTACGGAACAGCTCGTCGGCGCTGCTCCGATACGTGTTGGTGCCGGAGTGGCGCACTTCCTTCAAGATCCTGTGGCTTGGTGTGACCGTCTGCCTGACCGGTCTGTTCGGATTCATCGTGATGGTAAACTTTGAGCGCCTTAGAGACCCCACCGCGAATGTGCTTGTAGTGCGTGCCGAGAGACCGTTGCCCATCTGGAGTGTCCCGTTCCCGGCCATTACGATTTGCCCTCGGAAGCACCGAGGTGGTTGCTCAGGTGAAGCCACACCAAGGTTGGAAGAGTTTTGTGAGCTAATTTGCTGGCAAGACGCGTGTACGAGCGATTGCGAAAGTGTGCTGGATGCGGTGCGGACCGAAAGGGGTCTTTGCTACACCTTCAATGGAGTCACCGGGGAGGAGCTCTTCAATGTCCAGAGGTAGGCTGTTTTTTTTAAAGGATTCTATCATGCTGATGATACATTTACATTGCATTGTAGTGTTGTCAACTCGAAATATCTCACGAACGGTAGCCGGGCGATCGAGAACTGGGACTTTCGGTGGGAACACCCAGTGCCGGGCCAGACGGTCCTCGTGAAGCAGTATCCCAGGGTGGCCCAAGACGTTTCCGGGCGGTACCGGTTGCGGATACTGCTCATCAATGGCCAGAATGACACGGAACCGTGTGCCAGTCCTGCCGTCGACGTTCACATTCATTCACCGATCGATTTTCCTTTCAAGCCCACCAAACCCGTTCCGGTGGTGATCGGAACGAAGGTTCAGCTGAAGGTTCTCCCGAGCCTGACCAGAACTCAGCGATACCTGAGGTACTTCTCCGCACACACTACCGGGTGTTACCGGCAGGTACAAAACCCACTGAAGCTGTTTGCCATCTACACGCAAAATAACTGTGAACTTGAGTGCCAGGCGGGAATGTTCCGCAACAAACGTGGCTGTGTCCTGGAGCATATGCCTCGGACTAACGATACGGCCGTTTGCAACGCCAGCGCCAACTACCGGCCGTACGAGGTACTCGATAAGAATGCGATCGCTCAAATGCGTGCCGAAGCCATTCCACGATCTCAGTACTTCCGGTGGGCCTGCAACTGTCTTCCGGCCTGTCTAGACTATGGATACAGCTACGAGGCGAGTACTTTGCGTCTCCAAGAATACTTGGCGGTGACCAACGAAACGGATTCACTCACCGCGGAGCTCCTGGTGGAGGTTGACGAGGATCACTTCTATCCCTCGGTGCGGAGCGTCCGGTACGGGTTGCTAGACTTTGTGGCCGACGTCGGTGGACTGATGGCCCTGCTGCTGGGTGTTTCCGTGGTGTCACTGTTGGAGGTACTGTTTTTCTGCCTCCTAAAGCCCGCCCTGTCGTGAAACGGATGAAGCAATCAATAAAGAACAGGAAGGTCTAATATAGGTCCAGATTTTGTTAATGACCCTCGAAAAAAAGTAAGCAGAATTAATCAGTTTTGCCGGAACCTTTTAAATCAGATGTGGATGAAGCTTCAAAAGCCAATCTTCACTGCACAGGGGTTTTCACTAGGCCACTTTCACGTCGTTAGCCGCAGTAACGCACACGGCCACGTCAAATCAGCTGCTTTACAACCGCATTTCACCGGCAAGGGCCGAGCCTTTTATTTGGCCATCAAAACTCGTTATCAGCCTAATGGATGACGCGCGTCCTTCCATATCAATAAACCTTCCCGCAGCCCGCCGCGGGCTCCCTTGCTGGTCTCGGCCCTCCAACCCCTTCCCGGGGTTCGTTCCTTCGGTCGCGAGCCGATCGCCGGCCCCGGTTCTCGGTATCATCCGGACCGGACACCTCGGATTGCTCGTTAGCAGCGCAAATGTGCCACCCCGAGTGTGAGTGCGCACCATATGGAGCGAAGGCCATCAGAAGACTGGCTTTGGCTGCTTTGGCCAAAACCCTTTAACATTAAATTTATTTTAAAATAAAAGCACCACCGACCGACGACGACGACGACGGGTGACCTTTTTGCCTCGTCCTCGGTAGGGTTTACTTACATTTGCTGCCTCTTCATCTTCAAAGGATGGCCCGCGGCCCTCGTGCGCTGTGGAAGGGACCGGGGACCAGTCGGACCTCTCGCCTCATTTTTGTGGGCGCATAAAAGTAATAAGGATAATAAATAATTTTATAACCTTTTTCGCCCGCTCCGGTACTCCGATACTCGGGTTTGGCCCTCTCTGCCGAAGGGCCCATTCGGAAGGATGCCCCCGGTCAATGAAGTGGATTTTTCGGCTGTCGCCTAAAACCCCGAAAAATTGTCCTCGTTACGTGCGTGCGTGCGTGCGTGCGTATCGCCATCCGAAATCCGGATGGTGAACCGGTTGAACCACAGACAGTGCATAAATCTCAATTTACTCGTTGTCCTGTTTATGTGGGGAACTGGATTATGGGTTTGCGCCACTACGTGTTGCGATCCGCCCCCGGGTTTCCGGTAAGTGTTTGGGAGCCCCGCGACGCTGGATCCACGCTCTGTCCACCAGCTTGGGCAGTCGGAAATTAGCCTGGTGACGCGAGGAGAAAACTCATTTCGTCGGACAAACGGACATCTCGTTTATTATAAATTGTATCCTTCGACTTTGCCGGCCAGGGCAACGTCGACTGACGAGCTGCGAAAGTTAAACATGTCCCGGCGTTCGACAATTCCATGTCGCAATTCCCTCCGGTACGGGGGATGGCTACTGCTGCTGCTGCTGCGGTGCCGTGGGTCAGTTCTCTCGGCCGGGCCTCGGGTGGCCGCCGGATGAAGAGTTAAGTTAAAGATTCCGTTTGAAGGATACGTTTCATGGTTTTGAGGCACACACGGGGTGAAACGGTGCGATCCCACTGCGCCACGGGTTACGCAAACTTGGCACGGAACGGTGAAAGTCAATTACAGAACAACACAGAGGCCGGTGGCTGGCTGCCGGCCAGCAGCTGTGAACCGCGACCGACGGAACGGGTTGACTCCTCAGGAGATGCTCCGGGTTTGGTGGCAGACGTGGTGGCCCAAAGGCAATTTCGATTGCGGGCGTTTCGTTGTTTGGTCAAGAGGAAAATTGCCTCAGGAGCCGACGACCACGACGACGACGACGTCGGGAAGGAGTTGTCCGAATTTGACCGCAAACATTTCATTTGTATTTGTATTTTAAATTGCCGTCATCAAAGCATGGCGGCGCCCGTCGAAGGACAACGTCCGCCGAAAGGAGCGTGGACAGTTTTATTTGCTGGAAATTTAGTCAAGATAGCATGGTTAGTACTTATTTAGTCCTTTTATGGAATAATGGTTAACAATAAAGCTTTATTAAAATCAACACGGAGTGATCACCAAGTACCCCGGAACGAAGCTGGTCAAGCTGCCAAATATCTATCAATGATGTGAAATCACAGCAACCTCTGCTCAAAAGTGACTGTTGCCAAGTGAAAATTCCCATCTCACTCTACACAATACGCCGTGAACATAAAACATTTCGTATGTTGCATTATGCTTCAACTTTTAAGTTAATTTTTAGTGCAATTACTCTAAACAAATAAAAATCAATCATAAATTAAGCCGCACCCGGCTAACAAAACGGCTTTTCTCCCATTAAAATGCCTCCACCAGCGTGATGGTTCAATTAAATCATTACGGTTAAAGAAATTATGCAAATCATTGCCATTCACCCCGAAAGTCGCAAAGGAAATTATCCGATTTGCCTCCGACATTTCGGGCCTCGTCGTGTGCTGTGTAATGCAAAAACTCGATTATGCGATTCACCGTTTTAGGGAAGGTTCATTGCCCGATTGAGCGCATAATTCACTTACCCTCGATAATGCCTCGGTGCGCCAGTGGCTCATTTAGAGTCTACCACCTTGCCCGGGGAGGTGCAATTCCTCGGGATTCCACCCTTCCGGCGGCGGCGTCGGCAATTCTTCCATTCCGTTCACGAATTTCGCGTCTAGTTTGCCGGCACTTCTTCGCCAGCCAGCTTGCCATCCCGCCGATTTAGTAGTTCTCCCCGGGACCACATCCCGATGCCCGGGACATTGGCGGGTGCCACCGGAATGCAGATATTGTGTAAAACCGCGAATCTGCAGAATGACAAATATTCCCATCCGACCGCGGCGAAGAATAATTCAATTCGCGGATCTGATTCAATTAGGATGCGCCGCGGTGGGCCTCGCGGTCTGACATTCGCCGGCGGCTCTGAATGTCGATTCAGGGCGGGTGCAGGGTTTTTTGTTGGCTCTCCTTACGGTTGGCGGGCCGATTCGGAAATCCCAATCTAATTCTGATCCTTGCCAGGGCCAGGTGTACCGCGAGGCGACCGCGACTACGACGACGACCACGACGACGTCAATCTGCGGCGTAATTTGTTAAAATTGACTCCCCGCTCGAGGACTCCCGGTGGTGGTCTCCCGTGACAGCTTTGACGGACGTTCCTTCGGGCCACCGCGGGCGAGAATTTAGAAAACCGTCGCCAGCCAGCCGGATAGGACCTCGCCCACCGGACAGGAGACCTTCGCGGGGCGCACGGGAGGGGCACATAGGCAAAAACAAAAGCAATTCAATCAGCGAAAAGCAAATATTTGACCGACAAGGAGCCGACAATTTGTTCGAAATTGGTTGCTCTCTTGTGTTTTTTTCCTTCGTCCCAGCGGCCGGACTTTTATTCACTTTTATTCACTTTCTTTTTCCACGGCCGGGCGAGTTTCTTTTTCCCGTTCACTTATTAAATCCGTCCGGGGCCGGGGTGCGTGGTTCGACTCCACGCTTTTTTTTACTGCGGTTTATTTCTGAGGGGCCATGTTTTTTTCGGTTCGCTTCGGGTTTCTGCCACGGGCGCTGGAGTATCAGTTTCCGGACGGACTTCACGCTTCCGCTTTGGCGATCCTCACCGCCGGATTACGGTGGCGAAACAAGTGACGAGTAACGGTAAGTATTTGAGAGTTTTTTTTTTGTTTTTTTTGTTGATGTTGGCGGCCCACACACACACTGTGTGTGGGGTGTGTGCTGCTGCGCCTAATATGGCGCGGGGTTTTGCCGGTCCCGCGGGAAACGTTTTTACCGGTGGCAAGACAATTTAAAATTTACTTGATTATTCATGAAGTTTTGCCCGGGGTTTTCATGAATTTCTAAGTCTCGCGCGGTGTGAGAATGTGTTTTTTGGTCGCCGGTCCTTTTTTGAGGTTAAAACTCTTAACGCAGTTGGCAAGTGTCGTGTCAAACGGCAAGCGTATGCAGAGCTGGTGGCTAGATTGAAAAAACATCCTCAGCAGGCCGCACCATAGCAGAGCCTATGGAGCGGCACAGGGTGGCTCCTGATGGTAGGTGCCCGAGTGGAACTAATGAAATTTGACAGTTAAAACCACCGGAAGATTGTTGCCCGCCAGGATCGCGCCCCGTGGGAGTCCTGTGGGCACCGAAACCGAACCTGTGACGTGTTAATTACGTCGCTCGGATGACATTACTCCGGGCATCGGTGGTTGTTGTTGTTTGGCACCGGAAGCGCGCTGCATATCCTAACCTGTCTTTTCTTTTCCAGCTCTCACAGCCACAAATGAGTTCGATGAAACTTACCCACTTTCACCGAGCCGGCGGGTTATAGGGTCCCCCGGGGGGTCGCCGAATTGTCTCGTTTGCTAATCTTGTTCGTCGAACCGTCGGTCTCACCTCGGTAAACACCGCTCACGGCGGCTCTAGGCATGTGGTGCCAATTGCTAACACCGTTTAAGATTTGTTGTTTACTTAACGCGGTGGCATTCCCCGGTTCCCATTCCGTGGCCAGGGCCAATGGGCTGCAAATAACGTACGGCTCCGTCTCCTTCCTCCGGATTCGCATCCGGGCCCGAAGCGGTTGACTGCTTTATAGTGTGGCAATAAAACAATAAATTTAACGCAACGCGATTCCGGACCACCCCCCGGGGGAGAACACAACGGCGGAAGGCGGAGTGTGTGTAAGGATGGCCATCACACTTCCCTCAATATGACTGTGGATTTGCAAAAGAACAGATTCTTGGTTACAGCAGTAGCCCGAACTAATAATTGCCAAGCACGACACGTGGCCGGGAAATGGCGGGTGGCTTTTCAGATAGGGAGCCAGGCTACTTGCGACTGCACTAATTATCGACACCGAGGCACCGAGGAAGGCGGCTTTCCGGGGACCATCCTTCCAGCGTTGGTTTCTCTGATCTCTGATCAATTATCACAACATTTGTTCCTGTCAATTAACGCATCAACTGTCACAACGCCCGACAGGGTGCATTACTGCGCGGTCATTGCGCTTGCACTTTAAACCGCCATCAACGCAGCAAGCTAGAGAGAGACAGAATGCAGTGCGTATTTGCATGTGCAACACCCTTTCGGGACACTTCTAGTGCGTCCGGTCGTTAGTTACTGGCACCGCCCTCGATTTCAATTCACGCTAAGTGGCGCTGTCAATCCTAATTATTGCTACTTGTTATTAATGCACTTGTTGAAGAGAGAAAGGACAGTGCAAGGACAGGAAAGGCAAGTCAAATCAATAAATTTGTTTTCCAGAGTAACAAAAGGCTTGTGCAGCTTTTAGTAGAGTCTTGATTTAATATGTTTCATTTAATTGTTTAACCAAGTCTTTAGTCCAACATACTCTTGACAACCTCGTTGAAATGATAGCGCCTTTCATAGTGAGATGGTTTTCTCATCAATGACGATATTTCGGATGAATGTCTCACTTCACTGGCAACGACATTGTAAGTTGATGAATATTTTGGTATCAAAGTATACGAACAATGATCTTTTACACTGTGAAAAACTTCATATGACTTGAGCCTACGATTCCGATTCTGATTGCAGCGCCTTAGTGTCTAGTACGACATTTCGTTCAACTATTGCTACTCTCGAAGGAATTCGGCGAGTGAAAGAAATCCCATCTGATACGTACGAGAGACTTGAGACCATGATTTATGTGTAGCCAATTGCCTGGACGAGATATAAATTATCGCCCAACAAAACAGCAACTCCTAGCAGCTCGAGCGATCTAGTTTTTTTTCCCGCGGTCCCGCTCCTTGGCGATGACCAACACGGTTTGAGTTATGGCCACCCCAAAAATGGTGGCATTGTTTTCAACTTTCCTCCGAACGGAGAGAAAAAAAAAATCAAACGCCTGAAGGCTGACCAACCGGAATTGGCCACACGGCTTTGTTTGCTAGCTAACTTTGTTTCAAAGATATATTGCCTTCAGTGGCACCAACCCTAGCTACACGGGAAGTGAAATTAATTTTGCACGTCTCCACTGTTGAGCCCTCCGTTTTGTTACACGCTTTCCCAGTTCCGCCCGCGAGCGGTCTCGATTTTTCATCGTCCAAAAAATCCGGCCGCTTTTCCGAGTGTTTTTCGCACAAAACCACAGAGAACCACCTTTTTTCGGGAGCGCGATCGGCGCACTAACGACACTCCTTGACCTCGGCCGACACGCGACACCTTCTCATCACATTAATTAACTTTTAATCAGCGAAAGTGTCGTTAAATTAAAATTTTAATTACAATCACCCACAGGAGAGTGATACTTTTCATCGTCTTCTTCATCGGAGACGTATAAAAATCGGTCCACCCTTCGCGTGGCCGCGTGCTATAATTACGCAACGAGCGTTTCTTTTCACGTCGGGCAAACTTTTCTGGCCGGCGTTCTGGGGGGCACCGCAAAACACTGCGGCCTAAGATCGGAGCATTCGCGGCACGGCAACTTGAACTTCACTTCCTTACACCTTTAATAATCCGGACGATCGCAAACAGCAACGCAACGGTGGGGAGGCGCGGGAGAACCGCTTCGGATCGTATAATCATTAGCTATGCATTAAAAACTGTCACCCAGGAACTCCTCACGGACGCCAAGACACAATATTGGGGAATACAATTTAAAATAATCACCAACGAACTCCGTGGGCCGTGTCCCCGCGGCGCGGCCTGTGAACTCTCAGAGGAAAATTATTCTTTATTGTGTATCCCGGCGCCACGGTGGCCACGATGGAGTGCCGGAACACAGCCCCCGTCGCGCGTGCAAAGAGTTCCGCCGGGTGCGGTGTTCCGTTTCCGCTTCCCGAGTGCGCACCGGGATCGGAACAGTTAGCATATAAATATAAGATTTATAATGTTTAAATTAGATTACAGATGAGAAAAATGAAACCTCGCACCGGCGGCCGCGTGGGCAATAAACAAAAAAAAAACAGAAGTCAGAAGTCCGAACCGAAATGGCCAATTTGTCTGAGGACAGGGAGGGACAAAAAAAACAACTCCTACATCCCGCGCGCACAGGAGTGAGAAATGGCCGAGGAAAAAACAATAAAATATGATCATGCTCTTGGGCCAGTTGGCGTAGGACACACCAGCGGAAAAAAAAACTGAGCGAGAAAAATTTGATGCCCATCCGTGATTCCATCCGGTTCCATCCCGGCCAAATGGCCAACTGGCCGTTCGCAGCCGGGCGATGATGCGAGTAGCAGGTTTGAGGTTACGTCTTCATTATTTTTTCCGCGTTTTGGTTTCCTGTTCGCCCCGGAAGGACTTGCCGCGCGCCGACTGGAAGGGTGCACTAGCCGGTACTGGAGGGCCACACGAGAGGCCTCATGAAGGATGATGATGGGCGCGAGCGGGAACTCCTAGCACAATAATCATAACACATGGTGCGGAATATGGGGAGCCGGGAGTTCGGCGAAAACCCTACCATCCTTCCCAAACCGGATTGAATTACGGTGTGTCCTACGGTTCCGGAATCCGGTTGCCCGGTTGATTCCGGTGAATGAGAATGAGACCTGCCAAGCAGGCTCGGAGGGCAACAAATTCATTTAATACACTCCACCGGACGACGGTCATTTGTTGCGGGGAGCGCGAAATGAATCTCACGTGCAATCGTGTGTTAATAAATTATTCCCGGTGTTTTTTTTCTGTTTTTAATGTACTACTCATCCTAATCATTCTCCACTTCCGGCGGCGTGGCTTTAAACGACGGCCATTTTACTTTGCTTACTTTTTGGTACATCTTTTTTGGCCGTTTAAATACAAAACTCTACAGCATCGTCAAGTAATCAACATCAGATAATGTGCCTAACGAATCGAACAGCAAATCAATATCACAATGAAGCATTTTGCTCGCTTCTCGGAGCATAATAACGGACCCTCCCTCCGGGTGGGTGACACAGTTCCTCGTTAGCGTGTCAAACGGGTTCGTTGTGTGTTAATGTTTCGGCAATTTTCACGCCGCTTTGACCTTTTATTTGGCTCTGTGCGAGTCAAATAAACACAAAATTGTGCGCGTAACGCGCAAGATAATTGCGTTTGCTCGGTACAGTATGGCCCTGCTGGCCCAGTGTCCTTTTCCAGGAGCCATCCAGCAATGGCGTTCTTCGCGTGTAAATTATTAATCACCGGTTTGCGACATACGTCGTCGTCGTCGTCGTTGTCGTACACTTCCGGAAACCGGCAAAGCCACAAGTCGACAATCAGGGGAGGTAGCGCGGCGAAGGAACCTCTCAAAATGGTCCTGCGAGGGACATAATTGAATTAATATTCAAATGTGACCAGAGATGGCTCGTCCCGATCGGTTGCGGTTCCGAGCCGCTGGGCCTCGGACTGGGCGAGGGCTTTACATTATTGCTGGCCGCTCTCTCTCTCGTGGGCTCGTTGGAACAGCCGTAGCCGCGGAACAAGTGAATAAATAATATTTATTGATATAAATTTCGCACCATTCATCGGCGAGCGCGCAATCGGATCGCTGGAGGCTGGCTGGTGGCAATTGTGGTGTCCAACACAGGAAGGGTGTGCCGAACAACATCGCGACATGCTGCTGCTACGAGCGAGGGTTAGCGTCCTTGTGAACGCACTAAAGCGATGATGCACTACTGCATTGCAGCTCGAATCGAAGCAAGCTTAGGAGAGTCAGTGCAAGGGATTCGAAATCGATCGGGCGTTCGGAGGGGCGTTCGGTGGCCGCCATTCGAAACCGCGACAGATGGAAGCATGCAAAATTTTATTGCCACGAAGAATCAGTTCGCTCATTTGGTCGTTCGTGACTTCGGATGCGAGTGCAACAACGCAACTGTTGATGATGCCGGGTTGCGTTGTTTTTTAAGACACAATCAAGCGACCCATTCAACCAGGACCGCCACTGACACCTGTCATTGCGAATTGCGAACGTTTTTAGCCAATATGGCGACCGTGTAAAGTGGAGATAGGTTCTTTGGAATTGTTAGTTTGACCAGACAAAATACGATACAAATCGGCCGACCAGCTTACGCCGATAGTGTCTATCTTTGCAGAAAATCGCTAATCTCTTGTTGGTCACGATTAGGCGCACCAGATATTGGTCTCCGTTGGCCCGTTTTCGGCCCCCGGAATGGCCGCACTGGTCGATGATTGCCGGTAACGACGTGCCAAAGAGCATAGCTAGAGATTCCGGACCGGATTCCTATCAATAAACGGCAGTAACCATAATCATCATCATCCGATCTGGCCGCCACCGAATGCCAGGGGATTGTTTTAGTTTCGAGCATAAAGAAAACCTGATTTTATTAAGTAGATACCGAAAACCACAGCCTCTCTCTCTCACACACACAAAAAGGTATATATTTTTGTAGGGCCTACGAATGTGTTTTTGGAAGAAAGAATCCAATGGGCCACGAGAATGGGCCACGCTTTTGGAGTGACCGCAGAACACACACCCGCTGACGATGCGGATACCCAAAATGTATGCGAATTTCGTAACGGTATCGGACCCCCGGAGGGATTTGCCACAACAGCGTAACATCCGCAAGACAGCGACATCTTCCGCCCGCGTTGAAGGAAAGCAAATCATCAAGAACGCCTCCGCCGTCGCCGCCGAGGGCGCCGTGCCGAAAGGGGTTCGGGACAGAAATTCACTTCACTTGCCACCCGTGTGTGTGTGGCGGCATCTTCTCGCCAGGATACGACCGGAACGGATTCGCATAAAGTTGCCCGGCCCGGCCCGCCCTGACGAAGACAACGGGTTGACTAGATGGCGGGCTAGCGTGAGCGGTTCCTTCCTAAGTGAAGGAACCTGTTGAGATTTGAAATTCCCACAACGATCCCATCGTCGAACGGTCCCCGTCACCGATCCACCGAGTCCTTGTCGCCAGCGGCGGCCCGCAACGCGCAACCCAGCGCCGGATGATGATGCACGCACGCGTGTGGTAGGATTATTATATCAACCACCAACTTCCGGCCGGACCAGGACTCGGCGGACAGCGAACCGGTGTAGGGGATCCATAGATGCCGGCGGCCAGCCACTGAATCATTTCGCATATTCGCACGTTCTTTCGCGAGTCGTCGGATCAGGATGGCAGTTCGAAATGCCCGTTAAGGACACTGGCGAGTCACGTCGTCACTTAGCGTATTGTCGTGAGGCGGAACTTCTTACTGAAAACCTCGCGTTAAAAACGAACACACTTTTGAGTTGGTGGAACCTTCGAAAACGTGAACTTTAAAGCCTGCGGTGGCTTATCAACAGCGGCAGCGGCCATTTGATAACGTCTTGCCCCGCGAAAGAATACTAAAAAATGAATAGACGTCAATAAGAAAGGATCCTCATATGCTGGCCGTCGGATAAAACTTTTCGGCCAAACGGCGACGAAGGACGACACACGTAGAAAAGAATGTGGTCCCGTAAGCAACATTAAGCGCGTAAACGACCGGAGCTATCCCAAGTCACTGGTCCTCCGAACGCCACTGACTGGCCCATTGTTTCGCCATTTTCGCGTGTCACCACCACGGAAAGTTTCTCTATCGCCGCCATTACGGCCAACGGGTAATGGGGGGCACAGTAAAAAAGGGGCAAAGAAAGAAGTACGGTCGGGGGCCAAGCCATTTCAGTTTTTATTCATATTTTTGGGAGGAAAAGTTTCAAAACTCATCTTTAATACACGAGTGTCCTTCACTTCGTCCTCTTCGTGCCGGGTTAAACGACTGTGGGCACTTAAATTGGCATTCAAGGCGACTTCTTTGGTCCGCCACTACCGAATCTTCCCTTCCGGCTGACCCTCGACACCGAAGTTATTCGGGAGTTCCGTGGCCGGAAGCGCTTGGTCCTGGATGAAATGAAATCTCGATTTGATTAGAGCCACCACTCGTCAAAAAGTCGTTTCCGGTGCTAATTGATGCTGACAGCGCGGTGCCAAGGTTTTTCCAACCGCCGTCCGCCGGAACATGGCCCCCGCGGGGTTCCAAGTCCCAGTGGAGGTGTTTTCTTAATTTTTCCTTTGTTGCACCACACCACAGCGGACCGTCCCGGGGGAGCCGGAAGGAGTTTGGCTGGCTCTGAAAAGGGTTGAGAAGTGTTGTCGGACGGACTCTCGATACCCTCGAAGTGGCAACGTCTTCTGCGGGGTGGGAGCGTCCGCAAATTTGTGCGGCACGCGTTACTGGCCACTTTTTTCTGTCCTAGATTTTTTTACAGTTCAGTTCAGTAATTATAAGACCGTAAATCCGGAGCGAAGATGGGGACCGTAAATGTGTTAATTGAGCGGCAAATTTTTCAACAACTCTTGGGTCGAGTTACGGTCCCGGGTTGCCGAATAAACCTGAGCCAGATCAGTGTCGGTAATTCAAAGTCTGGTGGTGGATTCTCTGTCCGTCCAATTAAAGTCCATCATAAGGACGCGTCTTGGAGATGAATGAACACACACAAACATGCGCTGCGTTCAGTGACCCCAAACCCGTCCGTTATCGACCCGCAGTGATCGGGGCGGGATGGGAAACCGCGACGGCCGTCTAAGTGGCCGTGTAGCAGGAGTCCTTCCACTCGGTCTCTCGGTCCGGTGGGCCCAGAATCAAAGTTCACCATCAATGCCACGTCAGATTTAACTTGTTAATAATTAATCGAGTGATATGAATCCCAAATTAAGTGAATGCTGATTTGTGTGCATCCAGCCATCAGGCGACCTCCCGGCCGTCGTCTACCGGCGATCCTTGCGAAAGAACTGAAAGCCCTCGGTTCCCACCCGCGCGTGGGCGCACGTTATTTATCTTTCACAAGAACTCGGCCGACTCGGGACGTCCAACGTTCGTTAATCTAACCGGAGCTAGGCCCTGGCTTCCCGAGACCGAGGCAGAAACCGCATAATCATAATCATAACTTTGTCCGCATTCGAGACGCCTCGTGTCCTGGCTCGCCGTCCGTTCGTCCGCCCGTGTGTGTGGGCGTCCTCTCTGGACGCAAGAATTTTCCGCCTCGACCCACCACCCTTGCTACCGACCACTTTCATTAATCTCGTACGGAACTCCGTACCTGCCGAGGTACACGACTCCCGGGCTACCTTTCCCGGGCATCCAGCAACATGAACGGCTTTCATCCGGAGCCGGAGGAGTAATGATAAATTATGAAATAAATTATATATACACTCGGCTCGGCTCGCTGCCGCAGTGGAGGAAAATTTAGGAACAGCCGAAAGTTATCCTTCGCCCCGGCTTGACAAAAATTGCAACGATAGCACGGCGCGGCACACACGGCCGAGCCGGTTGTTTGCTTGAGTTGTTATCTGTGCCAGCATCGGACGGGCGGCCCGGCATGTGTGGGTGTGTGTGTGTGTGTGGGCATGTAAGATCTACCTCGCCGGAAACATAAATTTGTATGAAAAACTTATAATTAAGTTAGAGTGGTCTTTCTCATCCGCCGCTGATCAAACTTAGTGGCCAGGTCTTGTTATGCTGCTGCCTGAGCCTAATTGAATAACCTTGTTTCTTGTACCTAAACGTGCGGCTTCTTCTGTCCTCGGACTCATCTTCATCTTCGGCATCACCTATGACCTGGAAACCACAAACTGGCAGGGCTACTGGATCGTAGGAGCACCGTCACTACAAGTGGCCTTCATCATTTAAGATGGTTCACTGAATGTCCGGTTTGGCCGTCTCTTGCGATCAATATTAAGGGCTTTAAATTGTAGGGTCATACTTTCCTTTCTGGGCTTATAGTGAGTCGATGAACGTAGTAGGCAGAGGTATCCTACTGCCCGAAGGATAGCGCAGTAGGCGAGGTTCTAGTGACATCTCGAGTATTGTATGGTAATGTCACATAAGGATATGTTAATAACCATCTTTAGTCAATGTGTGTTCTTGCCCCAATCGGTTACGGTAATTTTTGAGAACCGCCGCATATCCTTATGGACAGCGTCCCATTAAATCGTGCTTCCGGTTCGGCGAATGAAGAATGATAGGCAAATAATTGCTACGCTTATTTTCCTTCTCAAAACAGCAGCATCGCCAGTGCAAATATGGATTTGCCGTCCGTATGTCAATCCTCCGTGTTCCTTCCGCGTGCTAATCCACGACATTAAAATAAGCGATTTATCACTGTCCGCAGGCCCGGCCAGGAGTCATGTACTGCCTGGAAATGTATATTTGCCAGTCTACCCGGTCTACCCTTATCAATATGCCCGGACCCGCTGCCGTATGATATCAGGAAACACATTTGATGGAAAATAGTAATGAAAATTATGTGGACCACTCTTGCCCGATTCGACCGGGAAGAAACCGGGCACGTCGTCCGGACTTGCTGTCTCCTGGGACTAACTTATCATAAGAAAAAATAGGCACTGTTTTCGGACGATGCTGATGGCTGAAAATTTGTCCAAAGAGATCCAGAAGCCAGCCACAGATCACGAGGCAGCTCGGGCTCCGGCTGACGTATGAAGAAGACGACCCCGGGACATCTTGAACACGGCACCGAGATGAAGTTCCTTGCGGTTGATTAAAAATAAACGAAACGGGCCACAGCCGAAACGCCCGAAGGCTTCGTTCGAGCTGCGTGAGAAGGAAATGTGAAAATCCTTGCCGGACCGTGGCATATGAACTTTGTGCCTACCTCCCCCCGCCTGGTTCATCCCGAGAAACGGTCCCCCGAGACACGCGGCAATGATGGCAGGAGGCCTAGTCCCAGGCCCAGTAACCTTAATCAAATCCGGGTCCGTGAAGGGAAGGCCATTTTTCAACGCATCAAAAATTTTCAACCAACGTTTTAGCGCCCGACAGATCGAATCGAACCTTTCAGTAACAATTCAACATTTTCGGCACGTTACCAGCAAGTGACATCATTTTAAAATACGAAGAAACAGCTTTCATGCCTGCGGCCAGTGCGGCGAGCTTGTCACATGTCAATTATTCCCATTCCTGGCTGGCTTCTTCAAATTGAAATCTTCCCAACACACACACGGCACGCACTGGCTTTCAATTTGGCCGGATTGTGTGTGACCACATCAATAAACATGTGGACCCTCGGTTTTCTGTCGGGAAACCTCGTTTGTTTTTCCTTTAATTCACATATCGCATGAGTGAGTACGATAATGCGAGGGTAATAAAATTTACATACATTGATAACATCGGCCCATCATTTATGTCCGAACGACGGCGGAGGTTGGGCTCACCGTGGCAAAAAGGGCCATGACGGAAGTGAAAATTCGATTCTAAATTCCACGACGAAGTTGGCTCCAAAAAGGACTCGCACGAGATTCGATCGACTGTTTCCAATACAATCTATCGAGCTGCAATCGAGGGGCTCTCGGTGACTTATTTCGTTGGTCAGAGTGCTGCCTCGTGGTCAGCGGTGAGAAGATTACGCAAACGAGCACGCCCGACACGCGAAAGGGCAGTCAAGCGCAGCGTGTTTCAGCTAAATTAAGTTTTTGACACCTTCCGTGTGAAGCGCCCGCGCGGAGGACGTGGCCGTGGCGCTGATAGCGATGCAAATGAGGCTACCTTACGAGCTATGACGAGTGACCTGTCCCGTGCCGTGCTGGGTGAATCCTTGGCCAGCAGCAGTCACGGCACGGTTGTGTTCACCATAAAACACTGTCACACGCGGACAATGCGCATAAATTAAAGGGCCCAACAATAGGTGTAAATAATTTCCTCTTTAGTCCAGCCACCCAGCCGCACCGGTGCACGGGAGACTTAACCACGGCCAGCGATTGGAAAAGACGAACCTTCTTGGCCACAACTCGCACTCAAACCTGTCACTCAAGCCATCCAATAAATTACTACCACCAGCTGGACCGTGGCACAAACTGTGACAAATACTGCAGCCGCGGGGGGGCCGTACCACGGGGAACACAGCGTAAAAGATAAATAGAGGTGCGTACCGTGGGGCCCCCCCTGGAGTCGGCCAACCCCCCGAGGGTGCGTTACGAGGGTGCGAATTTGATATAAACAAACAAAACGATGTCTATCGAAAATCCGGTTACGACGGACGATACAATACTGATTTTAGTATGGTCGCGATTAGAAGGAGAAGCAGACGTTAACCGGTGCACAGACAGTTGTGATGTGTGATTATTCTTAAAACGAACATACTTAGGTGAGCTACCACTCGAAACAAATAGATATTCTTTTCAAGCTATTTCTGCGAGTTTTTCTTTCCGTTCGAAGATAGAATTGACGACTGTTTTAACGATTGTCCAAGGCAGATCGAATTCCTCCGAAGGTCATTCGTGACCAACACATACAGATGTCGGGGATCTAGCAAGTTATTTTGCACGTCTTGAAGCCTCTCCTGAAGTGTTCTTTCAATCTTCTTACGCAGGGAAGAGCTTTGGGTTCATTATACCAGCAAAACCAGTTATTTATAACCAGTCTTTTCTAAACCGTTACGCCAACAGCAGAATCGCGGCATCAAGAACGGCGTCGAAGGCTCATAAAGATCAGTCAGTTTGCTTTGGTCCATTCGTTAGCATCATGAGATCTCTGTTCATTGCATCACTGCTTCTGCCGATCATTGGTGTGTTAGGTCAACAAGCATCCTTTTTGGATTATCCTCCGAGTGATTACTTTAGCAGAACATCGATGGATGGTAAGTTAAAGTCTTTTCAGTTCCCATAGCATTCACTGGATTATGATCTCATCTCAACAGATTGCGTACAAAGATTCTATTCGGAGCCAGAAAATAAATATATAAAAACTGGAGTTCATGGGGGCTCTCGTGTGTATCGTGGTGAATTTCAGCACATGGTAGGGACTTGCCGAAAATCATTTGAGCATTGTTTAAATAATGGCCCTTCTTCAGGTGGCCATCGGTTGGATTCAGCCAAATGGAAAAATCTACTATCTTTGTGGTGGGTCGCTGATAACCAAAGACTTCGTACTGACTGCAGCCCATTGTGCCGTTGACGAGTTCAAGTAAGGTCCTGGAATAGTTTCGTGGAAAGCTTGAATTTAATTTTGAATTGAGAATTTTTCAATTTCAACTTTTCCTGTACAGTATTGCACCGAACACGATCCGAATCGGAGACACCGACCTCGGCAGTGAAGAGGATGACGAATATGCACAAGAGGTCGAAATCCGCCGCATCACTGTGCACCCCCAGTATCGGGGATCGCGAAAATACTACGATCTAGCGTTGATTCAACTGGCGGAATCCATCAAATACTCAGGGGCAGTTTGTCGGGCTTGTCTGTGGCAAGAACCGTCGTTACCTCCTGAGCGAATGGATGCCATCGGATTCGGTAGTACCGGTTTTGGAGAAGGACGCAGTCCAACGTTGATGCGGGCGGAGTTAGACACGATAGAGCTGTCTAGTTGCGCCTCGAAAATAGTCACCAGTCGTAGGCAAATGCCGAACGGATTCCGAGACGATCAGTTCTGTGCGGGCGGTGGTGATATGGACACCTGCGAGGGTGACTCGGGTGGACCGATCGGTGTGAAACGGTTAACTGTGGGAGGCTTTGTAGTTCCTCTGGTGGTTGGTATTGTATCGTTCGGTACACCGTGTACCGCAGGATCGACAGGAGTCTACACCAAGATTAGTTCTTACATCGATTGGATCGAACGAGAGGTGAACCAAACTCTGTCCTATGGAGGTAAGCCTATCATACAGGATTAGAAACCGCGGCCAAAACCATTATACTATAATGCTTTCAGAATGTTCAAAAGATTTGAGCTGCTTACGACTCCAAAATTCGACTACAGTTAATTTTGCAAAAGACAACCCCCTTCAGCGGTTTGGATTAATCTGGGACGACACTGTGCTGTCCCTGTACGAATGTGGAGCCACGCTGATCGACTACCAGTATCTGCTAACGTCCGCATCCTGTGTCACAACCAACCGCGGCGATCCATCGTATGTCTCTTATGATGGCAAAGAACGTATCGCCGTGCAGGATGTTTATGTGTCACCAAAATATGTTCAAGGACGTCCAGAAAACGACGTCGCTCTCGTGAAGATAGCAAAATTCACCAATCCAAAGGTACATAGCCCATCCTGCCTTTGGAACCGTCGTAAAGACGGCGAATGGAGCACGGATCCTGTTTTTAGTGCGTACGGACTATCAAAAGAGTTCCTATCGGAGTACTTATCGGAGTTGGTGAACAGAACCATTTCGATTATTCCTAAAGACAGAAAAGATTGCCAAGCCGATGGACTCCGCGGTAGTGATTTGATTCGTTGCCACAATGAAGTCAACATGGTGCCACGACTTTGTTCGGTGAGTAACGGTTGTAATGGATGTAACGGTCTTGGATCTTTTCTCAAGTGTTTAGTTTTGCTTTTCTAGTTGGACTATGGAGCCCCGGTGACCAATGATAAATATAAATTAGAGGATCCCAATTACATCTACGGCGTAGTATCATCGCTCAGTAAGGATTGTGGATCAAGTTTAGTTATGACGGACGTTACGCCACACATCGATTGGATTGAAGCTATCATCATAAACCGACGACACGAAGCGCTCATATTTACAGACTAGACGAAATATTCAACGAATATACAAGAAAACGAACATATCAGACATATAAAGCAGCTTTTAGTCGTTCCATAGATTTGTTTCTCCCTGGTGCTCCGTAACATGACAGTTTGATTAGCCTACTAAGTGCTATGCTATAATTACCAACGCATTTTTTTTTCATTTTGGGTTGGATGAGGTTAGCTTCGGGCACCGCAGATAGGTTTGGTTGAAGATAGGTGTTCACGATGCTCTCACGATGCACGATGTCTATCGAAAATCCGGTTTGGTGGTTACGGCAGACGAGTACTAGGTTTACGGCTCACAGACAGACGACGGAAGGTTCAGTACTGATGTTAGTATGGTCCCGATTAGAAGGGGAAGCAGACGTTAACCGGTAGACATACAGTTGTGGTGTGTGATTATTCTTAGAACGAAGCTATTAGGGTGAGCTACAACTCGAAACAAATAGATATCTTTTACAAGCTATTTCTGCAAGTTAGTTCTTCCCTTTCGAATTGATGTCTGTTTCAGCGAGTTTCCAAAGCAGATCGAATTCCTCCGAAGGTCATTCGTGACCAACACAAACACGTGTTGGGGAGTTTTTTAGCAAGTTATTTTGCACGTCTTTAACCTCTCTTGAAGTGTTCTTTCATTCTTCTTCGCGTGCAGCAGAGGTTTGGATTGATTGTACCGGCCAAACCAGTTTCTTATCTATAACGTTACGCCAACAGCAGAATCGTGGCATCAAGAACGGCGTCGACGGCTCATAAAGATCAGTTTGCTTCGGCCCATTCGTTAGCATCATGAGATTTCTGTTCATTGCATCACTTTTTCTGACGATCATTGGTGCGTTCGGTCAACAAGGATCCTTTTTGGATGATCCTCCGAGTGATTACTTTAGCAGATCATCGATGGATGGTAAGTTAAAGTATTTTCAGTTCCCAATAGTATTCACAGGATTATGATCTCATCTCACCAGATTGCGTACAAAGATTCTATTCGGAGCCAGAAAAATTATATTTAAAAGTTGGAGTTTATAGGGGCTCTCGTGTGTATCGTGGTGAATTTCAGCACATGGTAGGGACATGGCGAAAATCATTTGAAAATCATTTGATGATATGATGTCCTTCTTTAGGTGGCCATCGGTTGGATTCGGCCCAATGGAAAAATCGATTATCTTTGTGGAGGGTCGCTGATAACCGACGACTTCATACTGACTGCAGCACATTGCTCCGTTGACGAGTTCAAGTAAGGTCTCGGAAATGTTTCGTGGAAAATTTGAATCGAACTTGATTTATCTTTTAATTCCGTCTCTCTCTTAATGCAGTATTGCCCCGAAAACGATCCGAATCGGAGACTCCGATCTCGGCAGTGAAGTCGACGACGAGTTTGCTAAACAGGTCGCCATCGGTCGTATCATTGTGCATCCGCAGTACCGTGGATCGCGAAAATACTTCGATCTAGCGTTGATTCAACTGGAAAAGCCCATCAGATACTCGGCGGCAGTCTGTCGGGCGTGCCTGTGGCGAGA